>NC_092291.1:18170326-18252826 GCF_036320965.1 Panulirus ornatus
GATGGTGAGGGAGGAATGGGACGGGAGGCGTGGTGAAGGTGTCCGACGAGGGAAGGGGGTGGGGAGAGGTCTTGCACGAGTGACACGAGAGTTTGTCACGACCCGTCCTCACCCGTCACTCACCACCCAGCGGTGCAGGAGGAAGACAGGCTAAGAGGAGTGAGAAGAGGAGGAGGAGGAGGAAAGACCAAAAGGAAGAAGAGGTAAGTGACAGGTGAAGGCGATGGAGTCCGTCAAGCCTGGCCTCCCACCGTCACTTTCCGCCAGGGAGAAAGTGACGTGACGGGCTGGGTGGGTAGCGGGTGGTGAGGGAGCGAGGGAGAGCCAAGGTGAGCACAGCTGGGTCTATCTCCAGCAGTAGTCACCCTCCTGGCAACCTCGTATACCCAGTCGTTCTCCTACTGTGGCTCCCGTTCCTGATGGCTCTCCTTATTTACGGCCGCTGTCCCAGATGCTGCTGCCTGTACCTGTTGTTTACGCTCGCCTTCCTCTACGTGCTGTTACTGTTCTACCTCATATTCCTCACTGTTCCCAGACTACCGTTCCTGCTCCCTAATTCCTCTACCTCTCACAGAAACTTTATACAAGAACAAAGGATCTCAAAAAGCAACACGCCAATGGGGGTCCTTTGTGATGGTGGAGATCCGTTCTCCCAGCAGCTGCTCACGTCCCTCCTAGTCCTCCCTCCTGGTCATGGTACATCTCGAAGGATTGCGTTCGAGCTGTGGAAGGTCAAGTGTTTCCAAGGGTCGCCCATGCAACCGTATTTCCCGGTAGTACATGAACTACATGTGTGGGCCCTGACATTTACGACCGCTTCCCCGCTACAATTTCTCAAAAGCATTTCTGCTCTCCAGTATTTTCAATCATCGCGTTCAACTCGACCAATTACTCCCATCAAGGCCTGGTGCCAGACGCCACAGTGCTTCCGTGTACATAATGATGCATCTCTCGCGTCTACCTCCTAATGAGTACGGTTTTAAGAGCTTTTAACCTGTCACAGTAATTCAGGTGTTTTAAACCCCAACTGATGCCGCCCGCAGAGGGGGCTCTGAACGTTTTCTCGTTCAGCAATTTCTGCCGCTCTTGTGTATATGATTCTCGTACGGCAGCACTCCACGTCTCGCGGGTGGAGAGCGGAGGGAGGGACCACCATCACCACCTCCTCCTCCTGCAAGTGTCGCCGCTGGTTCTGCTGCTTCCCTCGTCTTCTTCGTCCAAACCTACCAATCTCTTCTACGGACCCCGACGTTTTCTTGGCGGCGTTCGTCGGCAGCGAGGAGGTCCTCCCCACCACACATGCTCACATCTTTGACGTCTCTCTCTCTCTCTCTCTCTCGTCATGGTCAGTTTATATCTATGTTTTTGCCTTGGGGGTGTGAAGATTCCTTCGTCCCGTCCGTGCTAGAGTTAATTATGTCACTAATGTGTGTGTGTGTGTGTGTGTATGTATATATATATATATATATATATATATATATATATATATATATATATATATATATATATATATATATATATATATACAGCTATTTTCGGAGATCCGGTGAAGAGGGACTTGGTCTGTATGCCCTCAGTCGACGACTTACCACCAGACTATTATTGGCGCTCGTCCACACAAAGGATGACACGGAGGTGTTCTACATGTTCTGGAAGAACATACGGGAGCATGTTATATATATATATATATATATATATATATATATATATATATATATATATATATATATATATATATATACAGAGACCTGTTAACTATCTTATATGGCAACTTTGTTGAACAGCTACACATACAGATCCATCATCCTGACTGTGTGTGAGAGGTGGGTAGTGGCCCTGCACAAGACTTCCTTCATCATCATCCTTCTCTCTCTCTCCCTCCTCTCTCTCTCTCTCTCTCTCTCTCTCTCTCTCTCTCTCTCTCTCTCTCTCTCTCTCCTACGACAAGTCACCTACCTACTGCCACGTAGTCACATTCTCTCCCGCCTATCCAACCAACCCCCCCACCTCGTCCCCACCCTCCCCCCACAACATCATGCGTCCCAGCCATTTCTCCTCCCCTGCAAACACGCTCCCCACCTCCTCCACTTCCTCCTACCCAGGAATGATAGTCTTCTAACGTCTCCTCCGTCCTCTGCTAGTCTCTATTTTCCCTCCCTCTTCATTATAAGTTCCCCTCTCCCATTCCCTCTCTCGTCCCTTCAACCCTTCCCCTTTTCTTCCCTCTTTCAGTCCCTACACTCTCTCTGGGGTGAAGGCTCCGCCCTACCCCTGCCTCGTGGTTACATTTTGTCAAGTATTCGCAGGCAGGTAGGCAGGCAAGCAGGCAGGTAGGTATGCAGGTAGGTACGCAGGAAGGTAGGCAGATAGGTAGGTATGCAGGTAGGTACGCAGGAAGGTAGGCAGGTAGGTAGGTATGCAGGTAGATACGTATGCAGGTATGTCGGTAGGTACGTATGCAGGAAGGTAGGTACGTACGTGTGCAGGGAGGTATGCAGGCAGGCAGGGAGGTAGGGAGGTAGGTATGCAGGAAGGAAGGTAGACAGGCAGGCAGGCGAGTAGTTAGGTATGCAGGTAGGTAGGCAGGCAGGTAGGCATGTATACAGAAAGGTAGGTGGGCAGGTATGCAAGTAGGTACGCAGGTAGGTAGGCAAGCAGGCAGGCAGGCAGGAAGGTTGGTATATAGGAAGGTCGATAGGCAGGTAGATATGAAGGCAAGCAGGCAGGCAGGCAGGCAGGCAGGAAGGTAGGGAGGTAGGTAGATACTCTCCCTCCCTCCCTCCCACTCTCTCCTGTGGCTTTTGTCTCCCATGGCCCACCAAGCATCACTCAGCAAACAGGGGGTCTGGCCTGTGCCTCTTGTTTCTATTGGTACAGCTGCCTACTGTGAAATAGGGTACAATGCCGTGCACCTCGCTCTGCACCCACCCACCCACCCAGACACACACACACACACACACACCCACACCCACGGTGCAGTGTCCTAGCCTCTCACTGTGAACCAATACCGGGCCAGGCTTCCGTCCTGCTCCCTCATTCCGCCGGGCTTCCGCTAATCATAACAATTAAGTGTCGAGTTTACAAGCGCAGTAAAATGAATTTACGAAAATCGACGAAAAATCATGTCAATGCAGAACAGTTATTCCTAGTGAGTCGACTGTGAACAGAGGTGAATACATACTTCACCTTATGAATAGTCTGAAAGCGGCCAGGACAATGAGTATAGGGACACTGAGGGATTACGCATCGTAAAGCAAGACATAACAAAAATGTTCAAAATTCACTCGAATCCATGACTAAAATTCAGGAGGACCCATGGCATAAATTCAGTAGGACCCACGACTACCTTTCCCTACCATAATGATAATAATAATAATAACGTGAAGTCTCAGCATGTGCAGGAGGCCAATGAAAGTACCACTCATAGATTCCAACCAGTGCCCATCAAGCAATACCTCCTGTCTCTGGGGGAAGGTTACGTGAGGTTCTAGTGGACTGTACTCATGTTTATCAACATTCTCACCTGCTCTGACTTATTGCAACCCGACATATATCCTCGTATTCAAAGCTCCTCCCCTCCATCCCGGTAAACTTAACAATGGAAGTGTTCAACTGATTTCAAAGTAAACTCGGCGGGAGAGATAGAGTCTTGCACCGAGTGTAAACCCCGACAGATGAGATTTTCACGTTCACCTTACAGTTAGACATGGCGATGACGAACTCAACCTTCACCTTGTGGCAACGGAGTGAAAATCCCAAGAAGAAAATATTACAAGACCTTGGCCAATGCAGTGAAGGTTATGTTGTTCATAATGGTCTTCCGTGTACACAATAAACCCGCAACAAATAACTGATATATAATTACTGATAAGTACCGGAGGTTTCTGGAAACCTCTGGTTCAATACTAATCCCTCCCACCCATAACAGTAAACATGAACATCTGGCTGGCTGGCTGGCTGGCCGAGCAACACCGCGGTCAGTGGGGAAACAAGAGAAGCCAGAAGATACGTTTTCTGTGAAACAAGCTTTGAGGATGCGTTTTCCATACAACCGCGGCAGCGGTGGTCCGGAACTCATGCATGGGGGCTTGAAAATCAACAAGAGTGTTCTGGGTGTCGACGTTGCAGAGAGAGAGAGAGAGAGAGAGAGAGAGAGAGAGAGAGAGAGAGAGAGAGAGAGAGAGAGAGAGAGAGAGAGAGAGTATGTTGCCAACGCTGATGGGGGGGAAGTCCTTGATGTGCTTCATTGAACAGATACATCCATCAGGGGGATCGTCCACGTGGATGGAGAAACACAAAGGCGTCATAACTGCTCCGGGAGAAAGACTAGAAGGGGAGGAAGACGGCTCCTCGGGAACGTCTATGGCCAGGTAGCACTCAGTAAGGAAAGTCTGCAGAGCCATGGAATGAGAGGGAACCCTCTCCACAGCCCCAAGGCTGTCGATGATTGTGATATGGTTTAGCATGTCGAAAGCATTGGCGAAATCAACGCAAGGGTGAGAGAGCCACGGAGGGCTCGCGTCTCTCTCGGTTGCGCAAGGGGGAAGTCGAGGGAGCTGAAGAGGCAGTGGGTAAGGTTGGGAAAAGCGCTCATACTTCAGTCCTGTAGTCTGCAACGCGAAAACAAGAGACAATCGCAAGTCTTAAACTAAATATCTACCATGATCTGCAGTGTGTGTGTGTGTGTGTGTGTGTGTGTGTGTGTGTGTGTGTGTGTGTGTAAGCAACAGCCCGTGACTGAGCATTTCCTCAATTATCCACCGCTGTACCCTCACCATGCTCTCTCTCTCCCTTACCTCTCACTGCCGTGCGCTCAGAAGTATCATCGCCAGTTCTGCCTACCTCTTCTACAAGGTTCATAAAATCTAGCCGACCAAAGTCACCGAGGAGACGATGGCTGCTCTGCTGTGCTGGCTGAAGAGGTCAGGTCGTCAGATATAATAGCCCCCCTACAGCCAGGTTTCTCCTACGTGATATACCGGGCGTAGACTTCGTATAGGGGAGGGGGTCTTCAACTCTCACAGCTCTGGTCGAGTCCAAGCTGCTGAGGTGGGGACGCTAATCAACCAGACCGCTTCCTGGAACCCGCGGGCCGCAGCCACAACAGCCTAGCTGGTTTTGGGTAAACTTTGTAAATACTTAACCAAGGCCGCCTTTAGTTTCTCCCTAGTGTGTCCCCCTCACGTTCGCAGGTAATATGCTGCACAGCCTTGGGCTTTGGATGTTCAATGTGTCTTCTCTTTATGCGCTTACGTCTCCTTGTACTCTCAAGGGTAATATCCACGTCTTTCCGTGGCTGTCGTGCCACTGGGGAATTACTTCTTTTGAAGGCAGGGTGTATGTACCAGGTGTAAATGACAATATACCTCTCCTGTCTGAGTTCCAGAGACTAAAGCCTTGATTGACTTCAGTCGTTTCCAAGAGTTCAGCTCCTTTACAACATTAGCGCGGGCCATGATCTCCTGGACGCTTCCTGATAACATACAACTTCGCCCTCTTGTAAAGCGGCGACGTTAGTACGTAGCAATGTTCTGGTCGTGAGAATGTGTTTACCGCTAAGTATAGCGTCACTATTGGGTTTTTTCTTCTTCTGATGGCCCGGAAGATCCATCGTATCATCTCTTTTTGGAAGGGGCAAATGTTGTTGCCTTGTCTTGTGCTCTGAAGGTAAGTGTTACATTGCGACGTGACTGTGTCTATCTATGACCGTCCTGTGTGTTCTGTACTGCTTGTTTAAACGTCTTCGTTTTCCCCCATACCGGAGTTGAACCATATCCCCAATGAAATAAAATCATGTTTACGACTGCCCAAGTCTCTTCTTTTCTTTTCTAAGGTCTGCAAATAAGTTTTTGCCTCATACTATACAGGGCTCGTCTTTCTATACTTTCGCACATTTCAATGATGTACCGTATTCACTGATGTACCGTATGGCTGGAATGCTTCTGTGGTCTTGCAATTAACAGATCCCTCTCTGGTGTTTTGGCATTCAATAGGGTTTTCCCCACTACACCACAGACTTCTCATTGACTACATCGTCCCCCGATTTCATCGGTAGACCATTAAACCTGAAATTGGTGAATTCATTTCCATGGTGGCGTGTGTTCTGGTCGAGTGTGATTTTTTTTTTTTTTTTTTTTTTTGGCGTCCATGCAACATGTTCTTTTGCGTCGCAACTCAAGACTGTGATCAGAGTAACGTGTGTTTGCGATGGTGATGTCCCAGATGACGTTACATCACTAGCTCTCTCTCTCTCTCTCTCTCTCTCTCTCTCTCTCTCTCTCTCTCTCTCTCTCTCTCTCTCTCCCAGCTGCTCCACTCAGACTTGCTCCCAGCGGCAGCTTCGCCTGCAGGCATGCTGTTTTCCTACCTGCTTGGCAATGGGTCTGATACTCTTCACCAATGGTTCTATGCCCCCCATGAAGGGAGAAGTCTAACCCTTTACCTTACCTTCAAGCAGCCAATCATTCTTCTCGACTTCCGACTGCGGAATACGAAGGGCGTGGGACGACTGTAGCCTGTCAAGTGTGGTCTACAAATGAGATTCTCAGACGTTCAGCTACAGCCCTGCACGTGATGATAAGAAGTTAACCCTTATTACTGCGTCACTCCGGTCCCCACCACCACCACCCTCAACTTCCACACCCCCACACCCCCAACTTACTTCCTTCCCACCCACCCCACACCACACCCAGCCAGCCCCACCCCAACACCTTCAAAACCCCACCTCCCTTCGACAACCAACCAACCACCCCCTCCACCCTGCCCATCCCTAACTTTGCTTCCTCCCCCACTTCTCCCCACATCCTCTCTCTCTCTCTCTCTCTCTCTCTCTCTCTCTCTCTCTCTCTCTCTCTCTCTCTCTCTCTCTCTCTCTCTCTCTCTCTCGGTTTCCCTCCTCCTTTGTTCCTTGCTTCCTTTCTTCACCTCTCATTATCGTCTTCCTTTCCCACGTCCATATTTACTGCCAGGTTTTGCTCCCTCTGGCCATTTAGCGAGGGATTAGTCTGACGTGACTTCTTCCTTACGTCTGTCTTATTCCTTCCCCTCCCAACTCCTCGCTTCTTATTCCCTTGTCTCTACTTTCATCATCATCTCTCTCTCTCTCTCTCTCTCTCTCTCTCTCTCTCTCTCTCTCTCTCTCTCTCTCTCTCTCTCTCTCTCTCTCTCTCTCATCCCCCTCCTATCATTTTCCTCTCGAATCATTTCTCTAATCCCCCCAATCTTATTTCGCCTCTTTCCCCCAACTGCTATGTCCCAAACTCTCTGCATCTTTATTTCCGCGTGAAAGAGAGAGAGAGAGAGAGAGAGAGAGAGAGAGAGAGAGAGAGAGAGAGAGAGAGAGAGAGAGAGTGAGTGAGTGAGTGAGTGAGTGAGTGAGTGAGTGAGTGAGTGAGTGAGTGTGTGTGTGTGTGTTTGTGTTTGTGTGTGTGTGTGATAAGGGGGGCACCTGTGTGGTACACCGCCATCGTCACTGAACATGACAGCTCCATCATCATCACTGTCACCCTCCTCATCATCACTGCTCCAACCAAACCTCCATCTCCAGACCCACCCACGCTGCCATCAAGATACCCTCTATACTACATCACCATAATCACTATCATAATCACCATCATCATCATTCTTATAATTACCACCATCACTAGCATTAATCAGTACCATCACTTTCACTATCATCACCATCAGTGTAATCCTCACCATCACGTCGTCGCCACTATCACTACCACCGTAACCATTCACCACCGACACGTCCTCATGGTCACCATCCCCACATAGTCACCATCATCATCATGTCGCCATATCACCATCACCAACCCGTCACCATCACCAACCACCATCATCACCAACCATCATCATCAACCACCAACCATCACCAACCATCACCAACCACCACCACCACCACCAACCACCACCATCACCACCAACCATCACCAACCATCACCAACCACCACCACCAACCATCACCAACCACCACCACCACCAACCATCACCAACCATCACCAACCACCACCAACCACCACCACCACCAACCATCACCAACCACCACCACCACCAACCATCACCAACGACCATCACCAACCATCACCAACGACCATCACCAACCACCATCACCACCCCCACCACCACCACCAACCATCATCACCAACCCGTCACCATCATCACCACCACCACCAACCATCACCAACCACCACCACCACCAACCATCACCAACCATCACCAACCATCACCAACCACCACCACCCATCACCAACCACCACCAACCATCACCAACCATCACCAACCATCACCAACCACCACCACCACCACCAACCACCACTAACCATCACCAACCACCACCACCACCAACCACCACCACCACCATCACCAACCACCACCAACCACCATCACCACGTCGCCACCGTCAGTCAGCAGCACAGCAGTCATCACAGTCGCCATCATTACCTTATCATTGTCTTCCTCTTCCTGCCAATTACCCAGCGACTGGAAACTGTCCAGCGCTAACACGGAATAATCACCGCCATTACTCTCTCTCTCTCTCTCTCTCTCTCTCTCTCTCTCTCTCTCTCTCTCTCTCTCTCTCTCTCACCGGGGGGCAGGACGAGGCGTGGTACAGGACCCGCGAGGGGAACGGGATTAACCGCGATGACCTCGGGTTTCGAGGACAATCGTGCGACAGTAGGACCGCGAACACAGCAATCCCTACCTCCACAACCCAGCAACCACCTTAAGAACCCGAAGGCTGGCTGGCGAACCGCGAAACCCAAGCTTCATTAACCCCTCACCCGAAGGCTGGCGAACCGCGAAACCCAGGCTTCAAGAACCCCTAAAGGCTGTCGAACCGCGAAACCCAGGCTTCATGAAACCCTTAAGCACTCGAAGGCTGGCGAACCGCGATACCCAGGCTTCATGAAACCCTTAAGCACTCGAAGGCTGGCGAACCGCGAAACCCAGGCTTCAAGAACCCCTAAAGGCTGTCGAACCGCGAAACCCAGGCTTCATGAAACCCTTAAGCACCCGAAGGCTGGCGAACCGCGAAACCCAAGTTTCATGAACCACGCAAGCGAAGGATCGACAACCTTGAGACCGACGTCACGAGAAACGCCAGGCCAAGGCCTCGCGGACTTCCACACCGAAGCTTTGAGAACCTCCAAATCGAAGCCACGAACACAGCCGCACTGAGGTCATGAGAACCTCCAGGCCGAGGACACGAGAACCCTCAGACTCAGGCGATGAGAACCTCCAAACCGAGGACACGAGAACCCTCAGACTCAGGCCATGAGAACCTCCAGGCCGAGGACACGAGAACCCTCAGACTCAGGCCATGAGAACCTCCGGGCCGAGGACACGAGAACCCTCAGACTCAGGCCATGAGAACCTCCGGGCTGAGGACACGAGAACCCTCAGACTCAGGCCATGAGAACCTCCAGGCCGAGGACACGAGAACCCTCAGACTCAGGCCATGAGAACCTCCGGGCTGAGGACACGAGAACCTCCAGACCGAACCCGCGAGAACGAGACCAACAGCTGAAGTCCACATTTTTGACAGCTTCTGATCTCGTATTAAGAGTCTGTTGACCTTGAGTCAAGTTTCGACGAGTGTTTTGTTCAGCTTTTTATTCTAGGTATTTGCTGAAGGCAGCGCCCACCGGTGGGGGTGGGGGGGAGAGGACCAATGTGGTGGGGAGAGAAGTGGGGAGGGGAAAGAGGGGAGAATACATGAAAAGGAGGAGAAGAAGGGGAAAATCTACGTGTGGAGAAACTGTGGATGTGCATGACAGCAAATATTAAGAATAATAATGAAGAGGAGGAGGAGGAGGAGGAGAATGAAGACGGGTAGGAAGAGGAGGAGATGGAAGGGAGCAGGAGGAGGAGGAGGAGGATGAGAAAAAGGAGGAGGAGGAGGAGGAGGAGGAGGAGGAGGAGGAGGAGGAGGAGGAGGAGGAGGAGGAAAAAGTTCGGTTCAGGAGCAGTAGGGCAGCAAGATGCACGCCCCCTCATCTACTGAGTCACAGATGGAGCATCGTCGTGCCACTTCCTGAGCCGCATGTGTCACGCTGTGCAGGACGCTGGGGTACGGGGGCTCCAGCTGATGCGCATCCCACTAGAGGGTATGATGGTTACAACGTCCATGTGCATGACTGGCAGGGGGATGAGTACATATGCAAAGGCGACTGTATGATGTGTATAAAAGACGCGTGTATGGTGAGAGGGTACACACACAAACACACACACATATAGTGCGCGCGCGCGCGCGCGCGCGCGTGTGTGTGTGTGTGTGTGTGTGTGTGTACACTTTACAAGACTGTATTTTCATTCACAAAGTCCTCAGGGCGTTACGTCTGGATTCAGCATACACGCCCTTGTGTACAGGGCCAGCTTGTGTCGTCATGAGGGTGTGGGTATAGACGCTGTGTGCTTCGTCCACCTCCCCTTCTGTCCCCAGGAGGGGGATACAATGGGTCTTCTCTTGGTCCAGACTCTCTCTCTCTCTGCATCGCAGGAGGATGTGGGTGTATACAGCGCCCCGTCTCGGAGCCCTCACTGCATCTCTCGTACGCGGACGAGCACAACATCCAGTCTTATTTTCTCTCCCTGTATCATCTGGAGGGCGAGGGTGTACATAATACCTAGTCTCCGTTCTCGAGCCCTGCCTGCCTGCATGCCCTCGGGGTAAGGTGGATATACTGGGATGCAGTGAGGCCTGGCCAGGCAAGCACCGCGCCCCTCCATGACTCAGGCAACACACTTTTCAACGGGATCTCCCGGGGTTCACGGGGGCCACAGACAAGAATGTTCCTCGCGGGTGAACATTCTCATCTGTTCACTGTCATTTCCATTTACTTACTCTGGGAATTCTACTGTTCACACCTCCATGATCATGGTGTGAACAGGCTGACGAACATGTTCTAAGTGAAAAGGCTACAACACCGTTTGAGCCTCGTCCGAATTCACGCAACCGTCACACGGGTCTCTGCAGCACCATAACGTAGCGCACGGGAACCTCAGAAGTATTATTAATAAGAAGTTAAGGCAGATACGAACTTCATAAACATGTTGCACCAGGTCAGGGACTCCGGAGTGTCAAGACCCATTTGAAAGAATGTCTTCAAGGAGCCAGGTGCTGGCGGGGAGGGTGGGAGATACAGCTACCGACGTGATGTAGTGATAACTGGTCGTGTTTATACAGGCGGGAAGGCGATCCCTTCCTATGTCTTGCGGGAGACGGACCTGCCCGCCTCCCCTGGACGTGACTATCGCCGTCACTCACACCTCACCTTCGTCAGGAGCAACACCTCGCCCTACATGAACCTTGGTACCGTACAAATGCTAATATGACATATTCGTTAGGGATCAATTTCCTCTGCGACTTAGCCAAAGATGGACGTGTCGCACCCGTGCACTGTGCTGACCTGTTATAATGAACAGTATAGTAACAGCTGGGCGGATCACACACTACGTCATGCCAACTGCTCACTCCACCAGATAACAAGATGGTCGAGAAGGATGAGGGATTCACGAAACATGTCCAGATCTTCAATTACACGGTGCGAGAGGTATACTTGGTACGAGAGGTAAACTCGGTGCGAGAGATAAACTCGGCGCGAGAAGTAAACTCGGTGTGAGAGGTTTACTCGGTGCGAGAGGTATACTCGGTGCGAGAGGTATACTCGGTGCGAGAGGTATACTCGGTGCGAGAGGTAAACTCGGTGCGAGAGGTATACTCGAAGCGAGAGGTACACTCGGTGCGAGAGGTAAACTCGGTGCGAGAGGTATACTCGGTGCGAGAGGTATACTCGGTGCGAGAGGTATACTCGATGCGAGAGGTATACTCGGTGCGAGAGGTATACTCGGTGCGAGGTATACTCGGTGCGAGAGGTAAACTCGGTGCGAGAGGTAAACTCGGCGCGAGATATACTCGAAGCGAGAGGTACACTCGGTGCGAGAGGTAAACTCGGTGCGAGAGGTATACTCGGTGCGAGAGGTAAACTCGGTGCGAGAGGTATACTCGAAGCGAGAGGTAAACTCGGTGCGAGAGGTTAACTCGGAGCGAGAGGTAAACTCGGTGCGAGAGGTAAACTCGGAGCGAGAGGTACACTCGGTGCGAGATGTACACTCGGTGCGAGAGGTACACTCGGTGCGAGAGGTACACTCGGTGCGAGAGGTAAACTCGGTGCCAGAGGTATTCTCCGTGCGAGAGGTATCATATCTTGCGTCTGGACCAAATTGGTTCCTTCCCAGTCATCAGTTACCTCTGCTTACAGGTCTGGTTAATATCATCTGCCCGCGTCGGGCTGGGGTCATTAGCGGCTAAGTTATGGGATTCCTTGCTGCTGCAAGTCGGATTTCCATTCCATTTCCAAGTCTCTGCTATCATACGGTCACACAGAGCCTTGGGCTCAGCCAGGGCCTTATTAATTCCAGCGTCGCCCACGAGTTCGAACTCGTTCCTAGGCTGTGGTACAAGCTCCCGAACCACACCTCTCAGACTTCTTTGGCGTCAGCAGCTGCGGAAGACAGCAGGGTGGATACTACTCGCCACACACGAGCCTCCTGGTGTGGTGAGGTGTGGTCGGTGGCACAGGGTCCTCTGTGGCTCAAAAGCGATCCCCCAAGGAGAGAGAGAAGAAAAAAACGGGCCGTGGTCACGACCACGTATCCATTTGACATTCGCGTCCTGATGGGCTCGGGGCACGCACCTACCAATCAGGACGTGGTATATCATCGTAAACACAACACTGGATCACAACAGCGTGGAGCGCACACGGGCCGAACTCGAGCATCAATCTAGTGCTGGACGATTACACGTAACTCCTTGAAGTCTAAAAAGTCTCCTCCCCCCTTTCCAGGCCGGAAGCCCAGAGGTGTGTGTGTGTGTGTGTGTGTGTGTGTGTGTGTGTGTGTGTGGTTACAGCACACGGCTGGATTCCTTAACCTCGCCAGACAAGGGTGTGACGTGCTCAGTAGCACGACACTTTACCTTAAGCTGAGTTCCACTCTGGCTCTTCCCTAACCACTTACCCTTTACCCCCAGGAACTCGCGATGTGCTGGTCTCCTTTAACAGATGAGTCGACTTGGATATATATATATATATATATATATATATATATATATATATATATATATATATATATATATATATATATATATATATATAACAGTAGACTAATTACAGTGAAAAAAGAAGCAATCTAAAGTGTGCATCTCAAGGAAAACCAGCTTCCAGCACCTGACCCCCATTAATGTGGTGGAGACGAAGTGGCAGGCGCGTCACACAACCATTCCTTACTCGAGGTGGTACAACACGCTAGAGAGAGAGAGAGAGAGAGAGAGAGAGAGAGAGAGAGAGAGAGAGAGAGAGAGAGAGAGAGAGAGAGAGAGAGAGAGAATACACTGCCCTTCACTGCCGAAGCAGGGACACCTTCCCCTCACTGCTGACGAAGGGACATCCTCGCCTCACTGTCAAGGAGAAAAAAAAAAAAACTTACAACCCCTGCCACTGCCAACGACTGTACACAACCCCCTCCTCCACCAGTCATGGTACAATCATCCCATCCTCCCCACCCACCACCCTGCCAATGAGGGTACATTACCCCACCTCCATCTCCCGTACCTCTCATCGCATAAGGTACATTCCTCCCGCCTCCGCAGGAAGAGAGAGAGAGAGAGAGAGAGAGAGAGAGAGAGAGAGAGAGAGAGAGAGAGAGAGAGAGAGAGAGAGAGAGAGAGCATATTCCTCTCCCTCCTCCACTCCGCCCCGTAGTCACTGGTGCTTCAAGATTGCCCGCCTCATTGCCTGACGATTTTGGAGGCTCTTTAATCTGCCTGCAGAGAGCTCGGTCTGAGACTTACCTACGCTGCCGCTATTCTCATCACTCCCAGGCTGCTTGGGAATGCGACCTGGAGGCCTACGTACCAAGCACGGCCTGGCTCTTCCAGTAAATATGACAAGACATATGTCTTACAAGGTCTGGAATTTCTCCACAGCCTGGGCAACAATCTATCCAGTAATTGCAGGTCGAGAGAAAGCAGAAGCTGGGGTACTAGGGATGCGCCAGTGAGGGGTAGAGAGGTACCAGGTATGGGCCAAAGAGGTACCAGGTATGGGCCAGGGAGGTACCAGGTATGGGCCAAAGAGGTACCAAGTATGGGCGAGGGAGGTACCAGGTATGGGCCAGGGAGGTACCAGGTATGGGCCGGAGAGGTACCAGGTATGGGCCAGGGAGGTACCAGGTATGGGCCAGGGAGGGGCAAAGAGGCACTACAAAAGTACCAGGGAAGGAGGTACCAGGTATGATAAACCAGTGAGGAGCAGTGAGGTAAATGGAAGGGCCACGGGAGTACCAGTGGGTGTAGGAGAACTGACTTCAACCCCCTTGAACAGGAGGAAGTAACGGCACGACCCATGGCCAATGAAGGTTTGGCCTCAACCTGACCACAGACCAAAACATCACATGAAAGGGTCGTGCCGTCGTGTTCAAGGAGCGGGCCTTCCTCCTTAACGGGTTAGGCACACTTGAAGCTAACTTTAAGGGCTGTCCCCCCCCCCCCCCACAGTCTGACTGTAGAAAAAAAAACAATGAATAATGTTATTCACATTCTGAACGTAACTTACCCGGACAATCATGAACCCTGTACAGTATGAGCGAGTTGGACATTCTCTGCACGTAGGTGAAAAAGAAATCAGGACGGCTGCAAGATTGCAGATGTTCAGCAGAGAAGCAGCAGCTGTTCCCGCAGGTGTTGGGTATCATCATATACAACTGCAACCCCCACCTGAGGCACCTCTGTGTTCGTGTGTAGCTTGGCAATAGTGTGAGTGTGGCCTGGATTGGCATCATTACGATTCACCTCCACCTCACAAGATCCGCCACCGCTGTCATGTGAAACCTTCTCGACTCAAAAACGCAGTCGCATCATCCTTCACCCGGCGGGTATGTGCCCGTCCAGGCTGGGCGACAAACACCCAGTGAAGAGCTTTCGAGATATCGTCTTGACACAAAACTGCCAGACGAGTCAGTGGATGAAGTAGGTCTCCGAGCCCCGCGGTTGCAGGACGGGGTAGGTCTCCGAGCCCCGCGGTTGCAGGACGGGGTAGGTCTCCGAGCCCCGCGGTTGCAGGACGGGGTAGGTCTCCGAGCCCCGCGGTCGCTGGACGGGGTAGGTCTCCGAGCTCCGCGGTAGCTGGACGGGGTAGGTCTCCGAGCCCCGAGGTTGCAGGATGGGGTAGGTCTCCGAGCCCTGTGGTCGCAGGATGGGGTAGGTCTCCGAGCCCCGCGGTTGCAGGACGGGGTAGGTCTCCGAGCCCCGCGGTTGCAGGACGGGGTAGGTCTCCGAGCCCCGCGGTCGCTGGACGGGGTAGGTCTCCGAGCCCCGCGGTCGCTAAACTGTTGTGGTGGCAACACATCTGGTGGGGAGGTGTTTTCCTCCTGCTCTCAGGCACTAACGTTATTAAGCATCCATTCCCACGTCACCTCTGGCACATACCCTCCATGTAAGACTGGAGGCGTGACAAAATGTACACTGATTGGAGGCTCTCATAGGTAGGAGTATTTCCCTGGCTGGAGGTTCTCCCTGGATGGAGGCTTTCCTTGACTACAGGCTCTCCCTGGCTGGAAGCTCTCCCTGGCTGGATGCTCTCAGCTCCTGGGGTAAGGTGCAGCATGTCATATGGAGGGAGTAACGAGCCTATGATAAACATAGCTCCCTCTTCCCGCCCGACGCCCCTGACACTGGGTGGTGCCAGTGTGTTAGAGCGTCGTGGGTACAGTTGTGGGTGTATATGAGACGGCAGGTGTTGTATGACGTAAGGAGTGGGCAGGCACGACTCCGCCTCCTGGGGTGGGAGACGCGACGTGGTGAGGAGGGGGAGGTTCTTGGCAGGGGCCTGGCTGGCCACGTAGGGCGCCACTCCTGAAGAGTGCAAAGGCCCCGAGCCCTCATAAGACCTCCCAACGCCCTCACAAGGCCCCACGCCCCTACTCTGACAGCAAGTCGGGTCATGATACGACAAGGATCAGGTCATTATCAAGAAACCACTAAAAGAAAAAAAAAAAAGAAGTTCTTTCACAGGTCAGACTGCTTCTCAGTGGGTAAAGAAAGAAGACGTCAATCTTATAAGACCTGGAGGAAGGCTCGAACAAACCCAGGTGGCTACAGTTCTCTCCTATGTCTCCATCATCACTGTTCCTACAGGAAACAGGAGCGACCGACTACCACCTCTCTGGTCCGCAGAGTGACGTGAGGGCAGCAACAGCGAGTTCCGTCAGAAATACCATAATGACAGAACAAGATTTTGCTGCACACACACACACACACACACACACACACACACACATATAAAAGCAACCCAGTGTCAGGAGATAGCTGTCGGTGTCACGTAGCCATGGCCTCCCGATTAATATGCGTTGAAAAAAAAAAATTCCCAAGATTACCCATGACGCCCTTGTCCCATGCACGACCGCCTCTCTCTCCCCACTCCCACCTTCACGCTCCCCACACACTAAACGCTCCTTAAAGCGGCTAAAGTGGTCAACGTTTCCACCCCGCTGGCGTTTAACGAGCAAGGCTGCGTTGGCCGCCGCCCTCAACCCTACAGGATTCTGATGGACTTATACCGTTAAACCAGATGTAAACGAGTTATCAACGAGGTTCTGAGGTGTCTGGTGAACCTACACCGTTAAACCAGATGTAAACGAGTTCTCAACGAGGTTCTGGGGAGACAGAAAAACCTGCTGGACCGCATCCAGTGTTGATAGGACACTGCCATATTGCTGTTGGCAGGATGGACGGAGCGCTGAGTGAGGGTGGTGGTGGTGATGGTGATACTGGCAGCTGTTGTGGTGATGGTGATACTGGCAGCTGTTGTGGTGATGGTGACACTAGCAGCTGTTGTGGTGATGGTGATACTGGCGGCTGTTGTGGTGATGGTGATACTGGCAGCTGTTGTGGTGATGGTGATACTGGCAGCTGTTGTGGTGATGGTGATACTGGCAGCTGTTGTGGTGATGGTGATACTGGCGGCTGTTGTGGTGGTGACGTGACACTGGCAGCTGTTGTGGTGATGGTGATACTGATAGCTGTTGTGGTGGTGACATGACACTGGCAGCTGTTGTGGTGATGGTGACACTGGCAGCTGTTGTGGTGGTGATGGTGACACTGGCAGCTGTTGTGGTGGTGACGTGACACTGGCAGCTGTTGTGGTGGTGACGTGACACTGGCAGCTGTTGTGGTGGTGACATGACACTGGCAGCTGTTGTGGTGATGGTGACACTGGCAGCTGTTGTGGTGGTGACGTGACACTGGCAGCTGTTGTGGTGATGGTGACACTGACAGCTGTTGTGGTGGTGACGTGACACTGGCAGCTGTTGTGGTGATGGTGACACTGACAGCTGTTGTGGTGATGGTGGTGGTGACGACAGCAGCTGTTGTTGTGGTGGTGGTTATGATGGTGATACTGACAGCTGTTGTAGTGGTAGCGGTTGAGATAGTGGTACGTCTCGTGTTGGTGGTGGTAGTTGTGGTAGCTGAGGTGAGAGTGGGTTGTTATGCTGTGGTTTACGAGGGAAGGTGGCAGCTGCAGGTGGCAGCTTGAACAAGACAAGAACGACCCAGAAGAACGGGCGATGCCAACTCTTTCTTTTTTCAAGGGTGTAATGGCCTGGAATCTGGCGTGACCCAATAAGGGTCAGGTCAAAGGCCAGGTCACCGTGCCTAAAGACTCGTACCGTCGTGCCCCCAAGTGGTTCTAAGGATATGGTGGGGGGACACTCCAGGTGTGGCTGTATAATACACAGGGCACAAAGCCCCCTCCACTCCACCCGAAGTAACAGTGTGTGTGTGTGTGTGTGTGTGTGTGTGTGTGTGTGTGTGTGTAGGGGGGGGGGAGAAGAGTCAGCAGACACTAGGCGGGGGTTGAAGATGGCAACAGTGGTGACAAAGGTACCACGGTGTGGCAACTACTGACAATGGCACCAAGGCACATTAAAAGGGGGGAGGAGGGAGGCGTTTGACGTGGCAGTAACGCATACCAGAGAGAGAGAGAGAGAGAGAGAGAGAGAGAGAGAGAGAGAGAGAGAGAGAGAGAGAGAGAGAGAGAGAAGGCAGGGTGTGGGAGAGGGAAAGAGAGGAGGGCCGGATGATACAGGGTGCTGGGGAGAAGCTGCCACCAGATATGACATGTCAGCCGGCCTGCTGACCGTGGCTGGCTGGCGTGCTGGCCGTGGTTGGCTGGTGTGCCGGCCGTGGTTGGCTGGCGTGCTGGCCGTGGTTGGCTGCTGTGCTGGCCGTGGTTGGCTGGCGTGCCGGCCGTGGTTGGCTGGCGTGCTGGCTGGCCGTGGTTCCTGCTCCAGCGTGATCTCCGGTAACGCCTCTCATCACCCGGACAAATTACCCATACACTTCCTTCCTCCACACGAGTCTTGGCGCTTCAACCTGGTCTGTGTCCCGCGCCTTCCCTCTGTCTCCTCCCTTGCCTCTCCCTCAGGCCCCTGGCAGTACACCTCAGCACCTCAGTCACTGTACAACACATCCTGCCTCCCTGCCTCTTCCTCAGGCCCCTGGCACTACACCTCAGCCACTCTACGACACATCCTGCCTCCCTGCCTCTCCCTCAGGCCCCTGGCACTACACCTTAGCCACTATACAGCACATCAGGCCATGGCACCACATCTCAGACCGGGCGATGGCGTCTTCTGTATTACCTCCACAATAGTAACCTAAATACTTACCAGTTCATGTGTGTTTCTGTTTTACGCTCGCACACTTTCGTTTCTCGTGTGTGTGTGTGTGTGTGTGTGTGTGTGTGTGTGTGTGTGCGTGCGTGCGTGCGTGCGTGCGTGCGTGCGTGCGTGCGTGCGTGCGTGCGTGCGTGCGTGCGTGCGTGCGTCAGTCCCAACGACCAGCTCTGCCAACACGCAAAATGAAAGTTGCCCACGTATTCTGCCGCCTGGGCCAGTACAGAACTGCCCCTTCCTCCCCAACCCGCGCCAAACGTTTCACCCCCCACACAAACGTTGCCGTCACACAGCTGTTTACACACCCAATGTTTCCATCACCTCGCCGTCAGTCGCCCGTGCGAGACAAAAGAGATAATATCCCCCCCAAGTACTGTCGCGCGTGTGTCAACAGCGTTACACGGGTGTCACGCCACGTGTCAGCAGGTGTGTCGGTCGCCATGTGTGTGTGTGTGTGTGTGTCAAGGCCTGGTGTTGCCTCATTACCGCCACCTGTCGCCCGAGTGCATGGTGGCAGCAGCTTAAACCCTCAACTCCGAGTGAGAAAGAGTGGATCAGGTGTGTCAGAAGTGTGTCAGGTGAATGGTACCACCTTCATCAGCAGATACGGCACCGTCGGTGATCCAGCACCTTCCTCCCCCGCCACCTTCCGTGCACCACCACCCACCCCCACTCCTCCTCCCACACACACACAGATGGCCACACGCTCGGTGCAAGGTGTTCGTTCTACTTACTACAGATGTGCACTACTGAACTACCTCTGCTGACACCGAGGGGGTGTAGGGTGTACCTGGGCGGACACAAGGCATCTATAACGTGTTAGGGATCAGGGTGGCGAAGCCCCAGGGGTATAGGGAACGACACAGTGAGATGGTAAACCCCTAGGAGGGTCGCACCTATCCACAATATAAGCCGAGGTTCACTCGCCACACAGTCTGGTTTCTATCTCTCCAGCTCGGCCTGGGAGCAGGCTGCACGTACTCGTATTCCTCTGATCAATAAGGCTGTTTAAAGCCGCGGCCAACGTACCCACCACAAAACCGACTGGCAAGATATATTTCGTTGTCCTTATGATTTCTCCCACTTGTATGGTAGACCCTGCCAACATTGGCCACCCCCCTCTAGGTATTTAAAATGTTTTCTCTTTTCTTTTACGCAGTGTGATCTTTGTCTTCCATACCAGACATGTCGACAGGGAATTCTCTCTCTCTCTCTCTCTCTCTCTCTCTCTCTCTCTCTCTCTCTCTCTCTCTCTCTCTCTCTCTCTCTCTCTTCATGAGTTCTCTGTCCACAAAGGACCACACCTTCCAAGATATCCCACGTGTGAGTTATGACTCCACTCCCCTGGCTACGCTCCAGAGGATAAGAGTGATTTCAGTCGTTCCCAGCAGTGCTGACGTCTGACGCTCGGTCCAGATTGTGAGGGCGATCTCTGCACATTTTTATAGCACGACAACTTCGCCCACAGTGAGAGGTGGCGATGGCACATACGTGAAGTCTGGTGCTGGGGAGCAGTAGTGCGCCGGAGAGTGGCATGAAGGCATCTGCCTCTCGTCCTCAAGGCTGGTAAAGAGGATAAGTGAAGGGGGGCAGGGGAAAGCACTGAAGCCTTTAGCCAAAAAAGAGACAAGCAGAATACGGAATGAAAGGGATTTGGGACGAAAATGTGCGTGTGTGTGTGTGTGTGTGTGTAGGGAGACTGAGGAGGAGGAGGAGGGCGAGGTAGAAGTAGGGCCAGCATGGGGAACAAGGGAACCTAGCCAGAGTTAATTCCCCCCACCTCCCTTTCTCTCCTGCAGCAAGTAATGTTTGCCTGTGAAGGGGGGCAGGTCAGTGTGCTGCACCTCAACCAAACAGGGCGGTGCACGCCATTCAACAGACGAGACCTAGGGTGTGGAGGGGTACAGCAAACAGTACAAGGGAAGCGGTAACGTAGAAACGGTGAGCTAACCGGGGCAACACACTTAAGAACCACGACAGCACAGCGGGAGCTGGAGGCAGACCCTCCTGGGGGGGGAGGAGGTAGTATCAATAAACGAAAGAGCCATTTCCTTGGACCATCCAGCGGCGACCTGGCTGGCCCACATCGCCCGTACTACACATTCAAGTTTCCCCTGTTCGTGCATACACGATGCCATCAATACAACATCCGGGACACAGCAACTCTTGGAATCATGATATTGCCGACGCGGACCACCAAAATCTAGCGGACGTAACAAATGAATAAACCATCAGTGATACGTTCGTTAGACTCTGGCGTAACGTAGCATTGATATCACCATAGATAACCATCTTTGGTGACGAGACGATACTGGAAATGATCGCACGTACATAACACTCTCCCAGGCAGACGTTAGGATAAATACAAGTGTATAATATGAGAGGATGTTCCATGAAGACTTGCTGGGAGTGGGCTGGGGGGGATGGGGACGCGACCGTTAGTTTTGAAATTCATCATCACAGAAAATCGTTCCCTCCAAAGTGACCGAAGAAAACGGACGCCTTGAGGGTTAGTAAGTGTGTGTTAGGTGTGGACTGTGTTGGATATGCAAAAACTTCCGGGCCGCCGGATATCATATACATATGTGTATATATGTGTAGATTTTGATCTGTGGTGCATACCACGATAACCCAGCCCGTGGCCCGCAGCCTAAAGAAAGTTAACCACTGAGGAGTGCAGATCCCTCAAGGATTATCATACTGTTCTTCCTTTCCGGGTAACCAACCGGGCGTAACAACCCACTAGTGTTGGGGCAGCACCTCTCTACCAGCCACACACACACACACACACACCACACACACACACACACACACACACAGCACAAAGAATCGTCCTTGTACAAACCTAAAGTAAATTCTATTTTCCTTTATCATGTACTATATACATAGAATCTTATCTATCTCTTTATCTACCTATCTATCTATCCGCCCAATTTCAGTAGCTGGGCGCTATTTCAAACAGTATCTGCCCGGGGTCACCCCAGCCTGCGGTGGCGCATTATAGCAAGACTTTGCTACTGTGGTCATCAACTGAAGAGCACATGTATGGACGGCCCGGGTGACACCGGCCACTCACACATCAGTATACCAACCACACCCCAACCAACACCCTCAGCACATACCTCATAAGAGGACTAAACTCTACTCGACCTGCTTAAGCTTTTACGGATCTCGAGCCTACGTCCCTAACACACCCTTCCTGATCCGGCACACTGCGAACGCACTCTACAGCGAAGGCACTGAGACCTCCAAATCTCTTGTCCCGCTAGAGCGTGAAAAATCTTGGGCCCTGTGATGCGTATACTTTTTCTTCTAGTGGTTTTGAGAGCACCGAGAGCACCGTCATTTCTCACAGGGGTCAGATTTGCCTCCCGTGTCCACCGTGTGATCTCGAAAACACGACATACTGGGGGTTAATGCAGTGTACATTATAGCCTCCAAAGACATGGATGTATGAGAGCGCAAGTTCGGATATCTTGGTTCTTTACTGAGAGTCAACTCGGGTGGAGTCTACCTCGCCAGCCGCGCGAAATGCTACCAGAGGTGAGTGAGGTGATGTCAGTAAATGGGAAGCCAATGGCAGTACTGGTGTGCGGGGGTGGGGGTTGATGTCGGCCGATCATACCGCCCTGTGGTATAAAACTAAGGCGTCAGCAGGCTGCGGCCACCTCATGCACTGACGCTACCCCCTCCGCCCCTCCTCTCTCCTTCCCCCGCTCCCTCGGCTGACAGTCCCATCTGTTGCTCCGACTCATGACTTGCTTTGTTGTGCGAAACGCGAGTCAAGTCATTCCACGTGGTCACCTGTGATCTATCACGCAGCCCCTCCTGCACCACGCAGAAGGCTGCCTGCCCAGCCTCCTGTAGCTCCTGCAGGTTTGAGATACTTCACTCTCACTGAACTATCACACACACACACACACACACACACACACACACACACACACACACACACACACACACACACACCCTGCTGTGTCAATGCGCTGACTGCTCAGGGTCATGTCACAAGCTAAGGGGGGTCGTCGTACCTTAAAGTTCGTGCCGTCCTGCTCGGGGGGTCGTACCGTCTTCCTAAATGACTGTCCCATCACGCCCAGGGGGTCGTGCCGTCTTGCCCAGGGGGTCGTGCCGTCTTGCCCAGGGGGTCGTGCCGTCTTGCTAATGGGGTCGTACCGTCACGCCCAGGGGGTCGTGCCGTCTTGCCCAGGGGGTCATGCCGTCTTGCTCATGAGGTCGTACCGTCTTACCCAAGGGTCGTACTATGGTGCTCAAGGGATTAAGCAAACCTTAGACCAATCTAGAATGTTTCTTTACCTCCAAAGCTCGGTCGAGGACCAAGTTGTATTACTGCTCCTCTGATC
Organism: Panulirus ornatus; assembly: GCF_036320965.1. Classification (NCBI taxonomy): domain Eukaryota; kingdom Metazoa; phylum Arthropoda; class Malacostraca; order Decapoda; family Palinuridae; genus Panulirus; species Panulirus ornatus. The sequence goes on from NC_092291.1 coordinate 18,193,426, forward strand.
AATCACACTGTTGGAGGCAGCCGCGGCCTACATACACACCCCCAGCACACGCGGGCAGGTCAGGTACATTCTGTACACATCTGTCGGGTTCTTGATCACATATTTCCGTAAGGTGGACCACAATCACTCTCAGGCTTCCAGATACAACAGAGAGCTGAGATCTACGCATTCTGTCTTTCATTATAGAGACGACACCTTCTAGTTTTAGCAGTATCCTACAACCTTCTATAACCGCCGTGGTTACTGAATATGAATTCTGATAGGAATGGGAGCAAGGTCTACCAGGGTTTTCTGTACATAAACCACATGTCACTTGTCTGCTCTCCCAGGGAACAGAATTCGAGCAATTTCTGTTATTTTCCTTCACATTACACGCGGACTGTGAAGGATTTCTGCACAATTCTGGGACGACAATCAATCTCTCCTTGAAATGTGGTGTCGCACACAGCTACACGGACACTGTTATACTGCTCTCTCAATATTGCTGTGTACCCCAGTGTCCTCCATCCACACGGCTTCAACTTTCCTATACGATCATGGATGAAGGTACACACACACACAAACACACACACACACACACACATATATATATATATATATATATATATATATATATATATATATATATATATATATATATATATATATATTCCTATGAGTCCACGGGGAAAATATCTTGATCACGCGCAAAACTGTGATCCTTTCCAATATATATATATATATATATATATATATATATATATATATATATATATATATATATATATACTGGTTACATATACTGGTATTCTAAAACACTATTTCAACGTAAAAGACAATTCGTCTCCACTCTCTCAAGGTCCCTTGGCTTATAAAAACTCGATGACGTCTTTGATAATCAAATAGAAGTTGGAGCCTGGAGAAGAAAGCGGAAGGGAGTATCATATGGACAAAACAATAAAGTGTTTTTCTTTTCATCCCAACTTTCTCAAAGGTATACATACAGCAGCTCATCGTAAACAACCGTTATTCTAACAGATTCAGTGGTGATGTCTTGGAGAGAGAGAGAGAGAGAGAGAGAGAGAGAGAGAGAGAGAGAGAGAGAGAGAGAGAGAGAGAGAGAGAGAGACTATCATTTGCAACCACCGTTCGTGAGTAACATTCGTGTCCAACAGATGTTGTCTTTACACGGAAAACGAATATGACGGCGACGAATCCACGAACACAACCTTTTCATTCCTGGTAACCTCACCAGACTGACTCATTCACGAGGTAATCACACACACACACACACACACACACACACACACACGAGACTTGGAAACGAGACATCTCGCTGCCCTTGTAGAGGAAGGACCTTTGTGAAAACTTAAAAGAAGAAAAAATAATAATCTTGAAATACATGATAAAACCTGGACTTGGCCGGTACATGAATGACGCCGTCCCAGCAGAAATAATTCAGTGGAGAAGCTGGAAGCTGGCAGCGGCGGCGGCGGTGCTGGTGTTGGCGGCGGTGAAGGCGGTGGCGGCGGCGGTGGTGGTGGCGGTGGCGGTGGTGGTGACGGCGGTGAAGGCGGTGGCGGCGGCGGTGGCGACGGAGGCGGAGGTGGTGGTGGCGGCGGCGGCGGTGGTGAAGACGGAGGCGGAGGTGGTGGTGGTAGTGGCGGCGGCGGCGGCGGCGGCGGTGGTGAAGACGGAGGCGGTAGTGAAGACGGAGGCGGTAGTGGTGGTGGTAGTCATTGGTTCCGGCGTTAATTTTTCACCAGCACCACTACCAACCCCCCTGGCCACACTCCAGCGTTACCACTGCCAACCCCGGACATAGAACGCCCACCATAACTCTCCTTCCACATTCTGCAATGAGGGTTGGGAGGGTTGGGGCCGGGTCCCATTCACACGGACGTACGGAACTGACCGAAGTGTTCTTCCTACACTTTGGTCATCTCTCAAATCATATTTCTTTTTCAACCCCTTAAACAAATGACGCAAAACTGACGAAAAATCAGCTACGCTAGACGTGCGTACATACTAACAACAACAATAACAACAACTACAACAACAACGACGATAATAATAATAATAATGATAAATAATCATAATAATAATAATAATAATAATAATAATAATAATGATGATAATAATAATAATAACAAATACAGGCAAAGGCTGATGATAACTCAGAGAGAGAGACCAGCAACAAGGACAGGTTATCAGACACAGTGTTTAAAACAAATACAAAAGATCTTTCACGAGACACAGTAATGGTCGGCGTCTTGTTAGCCGATGGTCGCCAAGGCGGCTGGGTTCGTAACGGCTGTACTGCCAGAGTGCGACTCGAGGACACAGGGAGGGAGGGGTTGAGGTGGGGTGGGGGGAATCTCTGGCGGTGATATCAGCAGAAATCAAAAGATGGCGCCAGTTGAAAATGATGAAGCAGATTTTACCTTCTTTTTTTTTTTTTTCTTTTCTGAACCGTCGGCTGAGGTCCAGTGATGGACGGAGAAAGTCGAGGGCAAATGTGTGGTAAATAATAATAATAATAATAATAATAATAATAATAATGTTATTATCTATTTATCTATTCTCATACATATTCGCCACTTCCCGCGTTAGCGAGGTAGCGTTATAAACATAGGACTGAGCCTAAGAGGGAAAATCCTCACTTGGCCCCCTTCTCTGTTTATAATAATAATAATAATAATAATAATAATAATAATAATAATAATAATAATAATAATCAATATTATTATTATCATTATTATTATTATCATTATTATTATTATTATTATTATTATTATTATTATTATTATATGACCCTAGGACGCCATTCACGCCCTTATCTAGAGACTCCAGCAGCCTTAAGGCTGAAGGACAATGACGGACTTCTTTGAAGTAAGTTCTTTGTGGAGAATTGTGCTGACCTGTGAGAGGACGATGGTACACCCTCGCCAATGGCGACCCCTCTCTTTACCCGCGGTGTAACTTAAAGCAAGCGAAGTCCGTATATATATATATATATATATATATATATATATATATATATATATATATATATATATATATATATATATATATATGTGTGTGTGTGTGTGTGTGTGTGTGTGTGTGTGTGGTTGGGCCATTCTTCGCCTGTTTCCTTGCGCTATCTCGCTGACGCGGGAAACAGCGATTAAGTGTAATAACAACATATATATAATGCAAACTATTCAGAGGGTAGTTTCCAATGTACCCGGGACTGCGAAGCAAATTGTACCCCGCGCTGTCCACTGCCGGCAGAGCTTGGACAATATTCCTGGACTCAATAAACCCATTGTACTTTGGCTCTCACGACAGAATCACAATAACACAGACAGGTGTCATTTCTAACCTAATATCCCCTCTTAACGTCAACACCCACCACTCTCTCCCGTAAGAGGGGCGTGGCGGGTGTCGATAGATAAATGGTGGGTGTAAATAGATAACCAATACTTTAACAGGATCACAGCGTCAATGATAAAAACACAGGAGAAAAAGTTAGGAGACAGTAACCCTTATCACCTGCATGGAGACTTGCTGTGGCAAACATACATATTTTCTTATTACCTATAACTGTTTCTCAGGTGTGTGTGTACCAATCACATCAGACTCTCTATTGAACGAGAAATCAGGTGAACATCTGTGTACTGCAAGTGTTTTGTGCAGCAAATGTACACGTGTACTTCTCCCACCCAGCCTCTGTACAGACGACTGGGTTTGTCTTGTGAGAATCAATGTTTGTTTGGCTGGCGAGTGTTCACGAACAATGTACTTTATGTCATAACAGGAAGAAATGAGAGATAACATAGTGACCCAGGGGTGGTCAAAGGTACGAGAGGGAAAGGAAAAGTAATGGGAAGGCAAGGGAAGAGGGAGAGGAAAAAAAAAATAAAGGACAGGAATAAGAAGGGAGATGGAAGAGGGACGAACAAAGGGACGACAAAGACAACAGGAAGGAGCAAGGTAACAACGGAGGACATGGGTGAGCAGATGATGAAAGGTAGGGGGAGAGAAGAGGACGACGACGAGGAGATAAGGAGGAGGGAGAAGGGGAAGAGGTGGGGAATTAGACACGGAAGGAGGGAGGAGAAGGACCCGAGGGAATCCTCCAGGTAAACCCTGAGAGGATTACACGTTGATAACAACATCAGTGTAGACGTGTGTGTGTGTGTGTGTATGAGCGCATGTCGAGGTATGGAAGTCTGTATCAGAGTATACATGTCGAGGTTTGGGCGTCCATAATGATGCGCACGTGTGGAAGCACACCCGTTCATGGGTTTATAGGTGAACCGAAGAGTCTGGCTGAGAACCAATGTACCAATATGTACACTAGAGTGTATATGTGTGTGTGTGTGTGTGTGTGTGTGTGTGTGGAAGTATATCTATGTCAACGGGGGTGGGTACGCTGGAGAGCGGACACATGACCCCGAGTGTCACTGTTTACGCCCCTAACACTTGGAGGCCGGGACGGTGCGCAGGTGTGACGTCGGTAGTGGCCGTGCGCGTGCAACAAACAGCCAGTTATCACCATGACCTCAGGGTCAAGGAGTACAACGGGCCGGCCAGGAGGAAGGGCTGAAGGCAAGGGGGAGTGGGGAGCCCCGCACCCACCCGCCAAGTTGCTAACCTAGCAGGCCAACACTCCACCCCCTCCTCCGTAACCTACCACAAAAACCAAAAGAGTGAGGGAAAAAAAACAACACTCAGTCCAATATGGAGCTTAGTTACAGAAACTGGTTGGGAGTGTGGCTGTGGCGTTCCTGTGCTGACGGAACTACGGTATCATCAGCAACACGAGCACCAGCACCCATCCCTGCCGCCCTCTCTGCCACGCTGATAACAGGACCACCATCTGTCCTTACGCCCCTCTAGCCCTAAGTACACGCCCCCTGCCCGATAGAGCGGTTGCCACCAGCGACGTTCTTCGCCAGCGATCACTTAAGGTTTACATGCACAATTTCAAAGCATCGCATGCCACTTATAGGAGTTTATAGACGACAAATACTCCACGACATTAGTTAAATACCCTTCAGATTCGTGCATCACGACACGAAGATAAAATTCTTAAAAAAAAAGAAGAGAAAACAAGGTCCAAGATGTGTACGACAACGCGGACCCCACCCTCCGAGACCGGCCAACTACCAACCCTGCCAGTCAGCAACACCACCACCAACACACACACACACTCTCCCAGCCACCACCACCACCACCACCACTTTCATCTGCAGGTCCGCTGCAGGGCACACTTACTGTATCCTGCCAAGGAGTAAATATAGCGCCCCGCAGCTACAGGCAGCACTACAGCTATGTACAACACGCGTGCAGGAATGTGAACCTCCCGCCTCAAACGCACATCGCTACGACGCCCTGAGCGCTGCCGCTGGTGAAGCACCCGAGTTGTGACTAACACATCTGATACCCTCTAGCCACACACACACACTCACACTTCCAGATGCATTTCCGCTGTTGCAGATCTATCGTGGGAGCAGCGTCGGCCCCTGCAGGACATCATGAAGAAACGAGAGGACTGAGAGAGAGAGAGAGAGAGAGAGAGAGAGAGAGAGAGAGAGAGAGAGAGAGAGAGAGAGAGAGAGAGAGAGAGAACTGGTCAGCTAACGTCGGGCGGGCGGCAGGATCCCTCCCTGCCGGTTCAGCTGAGTGGCTCCGACAAAGAGGGCGTTTTTAGAGGGATGATTACGGGGTTTGGGACAGAGGTTGGGCCTGCCAGACCCAGCTCAGGGTTACCTGGGCCTCCAACCTCTCTCTCCCTCTCTCTCTCTCTCTCTCTCTCTCTCTCTCTCTCTCTCTCTCTCTCTCTCTCTCTCTTTGTCTCCCAGGGAAGCTCGGAGGCACCCTGCAACCCCGGAGATGATGGAATGTTACACAGCGTTAATGGACTTTCACAACACTGTCTGGGACTGCTTTTACACAGCCGCTAGGACTACTCAGAGCTCTGTTAGGGACGCTCAGAGCTGTGATAGGAGGACTGCCCAGAGCGCTGCTGGGACTGCTTACAGCCCTGCTGGGACGACTCTCAGCACGGTTGGGACTGCTTACAACTCTGCTGGGATTGTCTATACATGCCTACTGGGACCAGGTGCTGGGATTTTCACAGCTCCAATGGAATGCGTTACAGCGCTAGGGGGGTATAGCTGACAGCCTAGGACTGCTCTGCTGAACTAAGCAGACGGCAATGTGAGTTCACTTAACACATGGCATGGTTTATTAAGCACATGATATGGTTTATTATAAGCACATGATGTGGTATATTCACCACATGGCATGCTTTATTAAGCACATGATGTGGTATATTCACCACATGGCATGGTTTATTATGCAAATGATGTGGTATATTCACCACATGGCATGGTTCATTCTACACAGGGCATGGTTCATTCCACATATGGCATGGTTCATTCTACACAGGGCATGGTTCATTCTACATATGGCATGGTTCATTCTACACATGGGATGGTTCATTCTACACATTAGCATGGTATACTCATGAAGAAGATGGCAATAATCTCTCAACGGTTTGCCTACGCTACTCGCTCACCCAAGCGATGGCCAACGCTCACCCAAATGTTGGGAACGCTTACCTAACTGATGGCACCGCTTGCCCAACTGTTGAGAAACGCTTACCCAACTGCTGGGCACGCTTATCCTACTGATGGCCACGCTTACCCAACTGCTGGGAACAAACCTTACAACTGCTGGGAATGGCTTGGTCACGCCACAGCTTACAGACACACACACACACACACACACACACACACTACGAGGCCAACGCCAGCGACATACAATCCTCAAACACTTTATAGTTGTAGAGGACTCCATCAAAAGACGTAAAATGCTGATGTGACATCATCAAGTGGATGTGGTGAGGCAACCCACCACGCCCTCTGGGGACTACAGAGTATTTTGATGCCCTACATAGCCACGGCGTGACACCCCCCCCCCCCCCTCTTTACCCTTCTCACCAAATGTAAAGCAGTTTAGGATGCAGACCAGGAAACCACACCCTGACGAGGCGAAACCCAAACGCACTCTAAAGTGACGTAGTTAGGATGAATACTCCTTTAAACAGATGTAACGTGAACTCTATAGACTATTAAATGGCCAGTGGACTTAAGAGGGTGGTGATTGGGTGGGGGATAGATATAGAGTCTGTCTATATACCATGATCTATCAAACTATTCACTCAATTACCTATCCAATGATCTTTGTGTTTTATTCAATACCAATTACTTGGAGGCTGTCCAAGGTATCACCCCGAAGTCTTAATTATAGCGTAGTATCTCGAGACACCATTACGTATGTACGGTTTCCATTCCGTAAGTGAGAATCATAATAATACTGGGTTATTACTGCCATACCACTGCCTCCCTCACTACCGTACCATGATCCCGTGTCTATCTCTCACTACAACGCCATGACCCACTCACTCTCCCTCCCTAACTACCTTATCCTTACCCACTCTCCCTTACTTCCACAGCCAGACGGTATAATAACCATGCCCAACATTAACACCATCATAATCAACTACCCTCACAACACCATCAACACTCAACACCCATAATACCATGACTCATCCTCCCAACACGACCAAGGCCCCATACCTCACCTCACCTAACGTATACCTTAAGTCGTCTCTGAGGAGGAACTGTCTTTCACTTCCTCAGCTGGGTCTGGGACCAACCTGCAAACCTCACACTGTTCGAGGCCGCGGTCCGCAGGCCTCGGTAACCCAGTCCACACAACTCATGTTTGTGTAGGGGTTCATGAATTCCTCCAGTGAGTTTAAGGCACCTCTGGACATCCCCCAGATCTGGAAGAGCTACCCATGTGCAGCCTCACATACCATCCCGTCTGTGCTCGTGCCCCGGGCGACTTTCAGTCGTTCCCAGTGGTTCAGATTTTCCACCCAGGGGCCATGAGGGCTGCCAGGATCCGCGAACGCTTTTCGGGCGACACAGTTCCACACAATGACCTCCCCCCTCCCGACCACATCCACATCACGATCCCAGCCCCGAGTACCACCACGACCTACCGTCGCACACCACCACCACCACCACCACACCCTTCACCAACCACTCTTCCACATCACTGCCACACCCCCATCACAGCCGCACAAAAACCCCGTCCCCTCTACCCACACCACTAAAACGCACCCCTCACACCCCGTGACCAGGGTTCGGATCCCGCGTCCCCACCCACGCCAACAGCTGGATGGCTTCTTGCCTGGTCTTCATTATCGACTTAATGGCTTTATTTCAGGGGTGCGGGCTCTGCCCCAATGATTTAAAAGCTCAGAACCATCGCCTGCAATCTCTTATAAACTGGGAGGCGGCTTGCTGGGGAGGCAGCAGTCGCACCGGGTAGGTAGCCCATGTCTGACCAGAGACACGATTAATAATAATAATAATAATAATAATAATAATAATAATAATAATAATAATAATAATAATAATAATAATAATAATAATAATAATAATAATAATAATAATAATAATAACAATACCCTGCAGTCAAAGGGTAGAAACACAGCGAGGTAGCTCGCGTGCGAAGTCAGTGTTGTGTGTGCGAGAGGAAGGCACGTTTCACGAACCTGGTAATAAAGGGAGTTTTTGTACATAATCAATCCCTCTGGGGGCCTTGTCCACCGTCACTCACCGACTGGCTACCCCTGGGGGCACTTCCCCTGAGTAACAATGATCACCCCCACAGTCTGGAGGAAGCTGCCACACTGCACCCACCCACCCTCCTCAAGGTCTTCACTTGAGCAATGCATGTTCAACATGGCCAAGTGGTCATGTAACAAGATGTTTCCTTCTTGTTTTTTTTGAACTGGTTTCCCTACATGAGGTTGGCGAAACAGTATCCAAGGGCTGAGGGCGGCATCACTGACTCCCAAGCTCAGTACCGTGAAGAACACGTCCCCCTCGTCAGTATAATGTTCAGGAACCACCCATTACAGCAGGTAGTCTGGTAGTTCACGGTAATATCATGATGTTCCTTCTATACCTAACTTGTACGTGCAGCTAAGTGCCTCCCTCCTCCTCACATGAGCAAGACCCTACGTGACCCAAGACAATTAATTCACATGAATATAATTACCCACATTAACCTAATCGTCCGTGGATGTAGAGCAGCGTCTGGCCAATTGGCTCAGCTTTAATTCTTTGCCACATCCAGAGCCCTGTGTACATAATACAGCCCCGGGCCAACCCTAGAGGGCCTAGGCACGCTCACCCTAGAGACCTATCCACACACACACAGACACACACGCACACACACACTCCTCACAATATACTGTGGAGGGGGGTGTCCCTTTTTTCTACCGAGAATACATTTTGAAATCTGAATATTTGAACCGCAGCGGTGGCAAACACCCCTCAGACGAACGCTGGTCAGGAGGGACCACCAAGCAGTTCTTGAAGAGAAAAGAAGCTTGAAGTGCTCCCCCCCTTTTTTTTTTCTCTCTAATCACGAACACCAAGGGCCTTGTCCGGTACGTGCCACGTACGTCCTCCTTATAACGATCAGGAGTTCTGGTTCACAGACAGGGCTTTTCAAACATGTACACAGGGTAGTACATGAACGGAACGAACTCCCGAAAGAGAGGCCACTGCCGCAAACACCCTTACAAGCTGTTAAACACTGGTTAAGTAAAACACAAAGACTAATAACAGCCGGGTGTGCACGGGAGTCGCCCCTGGTACAAGCCAGCAAACCTAGCCGTATTTTTTTTGTTTCTCTCTCTGTCCTGCAATCGTGAGACGCACAATACCCGACATCGTGGAAGATATTCTCGGAAACACAGGAGACAAAAGAGGACGGTTTTCTGTTCCCCGAAATATGAGTTCAACCTGTTACGGTGTCCAGGGCTCAGCGGACACCTGTCCTCGCCAGACGTGGGGGCACAACCTCAGGATTACACACGGTACGTGTATGTTGAGCCACTCATTACACGCTAGGCCCGGTACTCCCGTCACGCCCCCACGGTCTCAAGGTAATCGTCCCATGTATACCAGCTTATATCAGCACTTGAGGAGGGGAGGATGAGATGGGGAAGGGTGAAGAGTGGAGAGGAGGGAAGGGGAAAGGCGAAGAAGGGAAAGGGAGAGATGGGGAGAAAAAACTACTCGCCCCTGAGCCTTGCGAGTAAGGTACTCCCCTCAAGAGAGACACCCGCTCAGCATGACGCAAGTACATAGATAATAATGGATGGCACCAGCAATACGCATCCAACGATAGCAGTCACACACTTCACTACTCCTACCTACGCCATATATCTTTCACATCCGCAGTGGCCTTTGGTTCCTATAATCTACATTTTCAGACCAACTCCCCCCTTTCCCCCACCCTCTTTTTAGAGAGGAGGAGGAGGAAAAGGGAGAGTGGATGGAGGAAGAGGGACGAAGCGGGACTTCGTATGGGAGGAAGCGTTGGGATAGAGGGGAAAGATGATGGTGGTATGGTGAGGGGAGAGGGAGGAAGATTGTGCGTGACAGAATGTGGGAGGGAGGAGATAAGATGAGAGGAAGGGAGGGAGGGAGTGTGGGAGGGGAAGGTTGTGGAAGGGGGTGTTACCTCTTATCTCAGGGTAGTGTTATCCCTCTAGCCTCCCCTCCCTCACCCAACCCATCGTCCTTATCTGTTATCTACCAGTATCGACCAACGTTATCACCGCACACACTCACCAGCCTCCAGGTGTCACGACCTTATTCTCACTACCTTCCCTCACTGTCAGGTCCTTCTGTCATTACCACTGTCCAGAGACAGGTCCTTCTGTCATCACCACCACTGTCCAGTAACAGGTCCTTCTGTCATCACCACTGTCCAGTGACAGGTCCCTCAGTTATTACACTCCTTTCAGAATACATATCCGCTTTCGTGCCCCTCCCTTTCTTACCTATGTTCAGTATCGGGTCTCTTCCGCAACAACCTTGTTCAGTGGTCAACCTCCTCCCGTTCATTGAAGCGCTCCAGCACCTGAACCGAACCTTCACTCCCTTGTGTTCACATTCAGACCCCCCTCCTCTTAGGTTAGGTTTCAGACCCCATCTCTCAAATTCCTTAAGTCCAGTTTCGGACCCCCTTCCCTCACGTTAGGTTTCCGATACCTCCTCCCTCTGTAAATTTCCAGATCCTCCACTCAAGTCAAGTTTCGAACACCTCCTCTTACGTCAAACTTTACAACTCCCTTTTCCCTTATCATTTCAGACCTCCAACCCCCCTCCTTTTACAAGTTTCAAGTCCCGTCTTCTTACGTCAAGTTTCAGAGCCCCCCTTCCTTTTTAACGTTCAGTTTCTGGCCGCCTCCCCCTTTCTCACAATTCACCATCACTTCAAACTCTCTCTCTCTCTCTCTCTCTCTCTCTCTCAGCTACCTTGGTCGTCCATATCTCTGTTATCCATTCTAATCTAACCTTCTCTTTGTTCACCCGAGTCACACGGCTCCCCTGGTCACCCGCCCATACACGGTCTAGTGTCGCCAACGTACCTCCCTCCCCCACTTTATCAACTCTACTGGTGCCATTTTTCCCCAGTTCCCCTTCTTATTCTTATTCAATTTATTGCATCTATATCCTCCTTTGTTCACGTCCTCCACCTCTGGTTGGTTCCGTCCCAAGCTAACCTTCCAATCCTGGGCCAAGCCTTGTGTTCTGTGTTCAGTCGTACATTCCCTGAACACTGTACCTTGATCCTCCTCCCCTGGGCCAAGCCTTGTGATCTGTGTACAGTCGTACATTCCCTGAACACTGTACCTTGATCCTCCTCCCCTGGGCCAAGCCTTGTGTTCTGTGTTCCCACTCCCTCAGCTGCCAGACCTTCACGTTCTCAGTTCATCAAACTCCCTGAACACTGAACTGTCTTTTTTTTTTATGTTCTGATGCTCTTCACTCCTAGTTCAGTGGCAGTCTCCTCCTCCTCCAACCTCTTTGTTCACTGTTCCACCCCAGCGTTCTTGCTCACGGGAACAATCTCATTGGTGTGTGTTAAGCACCTTAACCCTCCCCTCCCTCCACCCACCTACCTAAACCCACCTCCCATCCCCAAAGCCTACCCTCCCTCCCCCGTCAACCATCGTTTCTATTCCAATGTTCTGTTCTAAATATCCCCCAACCCCCCCTTTTCTTCTTCTTTGTTCTGTGTTCATTTCTCTCTCTCTCTCTCTCTCTCTCTCTCTCTCTCTCTCTCTCTCTCTCTCTCTCTCTCTCTCTCTCTCTCTCTCCTGCTCTGTTCTGAACAGCTTTATCATCGTTCACTGTTAGCCCCGCCCTTTCGTGTTCTAGATCCCATCTTCTTTGTTCATTACTCGCCCATCTTTCTCTGTTTAATGCTTTCAGGAGGCTCGTTTTCTTTTTATGGCTAGGTGCAGAATCGCCCATTTTCAACGTTCACTCTTACCACCACTTCCTTTGTTCACTACAACTCTCCATTTTCTTTTTATGCCACCAAAACTTCGTTATTTTTGCCCATAAAACAAATTACACGAAAAAAAAAGGTGGAAAATCAAATACTATAAAACCGTTTTCATTCGTCGCAACCACTACACCATTTTCTTTGTCCACTACCTCAATACCATTTTCTTTGTCCATGGCCACAGCACCGTTTTCTTTGTTCACCACCACAAACCGTTTTCTCCGTCTAGTTTCCGCACCCTCCTCCTCCTCCTCCTCCTCATCCAACTTTACGACCAGCCATTCGTAAATAACATCCGTCTCCACTATATTCAACACTTCCTCTCTCGTGTCGCAAATTGTTTCTTCTTCTTCTTCTTCTTCTTATTTCTCTTATCGGAGTCTTTCCTCTTCCTGTATTTACCGACATCCGACAATCTCTTCTGATTCGGCCGTCAATTCTCTGAATAATTCTGGTTCCAACTCTCCCAGCTGCCGCCGTTCCTCCCCCGTGACGTTTTCTTTCGCTCCGTCCGATCCCGTTCCGTTATCCCGCGCACTTGAACACGGCGCGACGGTACGACTCGCGGGGTAATACAATGTGGCCTATCACGGGGTCGTACCGCCGTGCTCAAGGGGGGTGTTTAATTTTAAACCAGCTTCCCTCCCCTCCGTCCGTCCGTCCCTCCCTCCCCTTTGCGAGCGCCCCCCAACCCATCCCTCCTCCTCCCTCCCTCCACTCTCTCACCCTGTGCTTACTTCTCCCTCCTCGTCCATGTCTCTCATTATACCAGCCCTCTCCCCTGATCTCTCCCTCACTCCCTCCCTCTCTCTTTCTTTCTTTCAACACGTTTGCTTCGCTCTCCCCGGATATATATCTCTTTCATTACAGCAGCTCTCTCTCTCTCTCTCTCTTTCTTTCTTTCAACACGTTTGCTTCGCTCTCCCCGGCTATATATCTCTTTCATTACAGCAGCTCTCTCTCTCTCTCTCTCTCTCTCTCTCTCTCTCTCTCTCTCTCTCTCTCTCTCTCTCTCTTTCTTTCAACACGTTTGCTTCGCTCTCCCCGGCTATATATCTCTTTCATTACAGCAGCTCTCTCTCTCTCTCTCTCTCTCTCTCTCTCTCTCTCTCTCTCTCTCTCTCAAAACATGCCCCACCAATCTTGCGGCAACACTCACTTCTGGACGGCTCCCTCCCATCGACCATCCACTCTCACAAGTTCCCCCTAACTTCCTAAATCCTCACATCCCCCCACCCCCGACATCCCCCTTCTTTCTCCCCCACGCCTCCTCTCACCCACCACGCCCTCAAACCCCACCCAACCCCCCCCTCTCGAGGCCTCTCACCAACACCAATCAGGGCCCACACTTCCACTCCCCCCCGCACGCCCTCTACTTACTCTCTCTCTCTCTCTCTCTCTCTCTCTCTCTCTCTCTCTCTCTCTCTCTCTCTCTCTGCCCAATGTCAGACGGCTGGCTCTCATCCTTACTGCCTGCTCTCCCCAGGATGGGTGTGCACATGGTGTCTGGATATATTTCTCTCCCACACACACACACACACACATACACACACACACACACGATCCATCACTCACTCTCGTCCAATCCCACCGCCTCTGGTCCAGTCAGTCAGTCAGTCAGTCCTTCCCTGTATATACCCGAGCCTTTTAACTCAGTCATACACATGTATTATTATATTTTTTTTTTCTTTTAACTGCGGTGCTCTCATTCCTGGAGCCCTCCCGGGTGCGTAGGGTTTCTGACAACCGATACACTGTAATGTTAGCAGTGGGGAGGGTGGCACATGTGCGGCTGCAGTACACACACACACACACACACACACACACACAGCATACAAAAAAGTTTAAAATACTGCATGACACTAGAGTTCAAGAGATGGGGCCCCAAGAGTGTAGAACTCCCTCCCAAGTAGCGTACAAATAGATAATCATATATATATATATATATATATATATATATATATATATATATATATATATATATATCCCTGGGGATAGGGGAGAAAGAATACTTCCCACGTATTCCCTGCGTGTCGTAGAAGGCGACTAAAAGGGGAGGGAGCGGGTGGCTGGAAATCCTCCCCTCTCGTTTTTTTTTTAATTTTCCAAAAGAAGGAACAGAGAAGGGGGCCAGGTGAGGATTTTCCCTCTAAGGCCCAGTCCTCTGTTCTTAACGCTACCTCGCAAACGCGGGAAATGGCGAATCGTATGAAAAAAAAAAAAAAAAAAAAATATACATATATATATATATATATATATATATATATATATATATATATATATATATATATATATATATATATATATATAAATATAATACAAGGAAGCGTCTATAACACAGAGCACAGAAACTATCGGAAATTGTGGGTAGGGGAGGAAGACGAGGAGGTGTTTGTGTGTGTGTGGGGGTTTGGGGAAGCAAGAGCAGTTACTGGGGGCTGATGAGCAGACCTAAGAGCAGGAGGAGTACTGAAGTGTGGGAGGAACCTGAGGGCGCGCGCTCAAACAGATGTAAACAGTACAATCGGGGAAGCTGGAGAAGGAGTCATCTACAGTTAGAAACAAAAGGAAATCTAGAAGGGAGGGGGGGATTTTACGGTCCCGGATGATGGGGGGAAAAAAAAGGGGGTTAGAAAAGCGCAGAGCACACACGGGATCGGCGACTGCTGACGGTCATGACCCAGGAGATCACACACAGAGACAAGCAACGAGGCTGACGAATCAACGGGGGAGGGACCGAGTCTTTTTTTAAGCGTGGGTGACCGCCAGAATCAGAGAGGTGAGTATATACCATAAGGTTGAGAGACGTATTGCATTATCATTGAAACGAAGGAATCATACACCAGGGAATAGGAGGGAGGAGAGAGAGAGAGAGAGAGAGAGAGAGAGAGAGAGAGAGAGAGAGAGAGAGAGAGAGAGAGAGAGAGAAATGCTCATTACAATATCACTGGGGGCTACATCGCTGCCAGACGCAATTCTTCTGTGATAAAAAGATAGACGAAGAAGAATTGGTGGTTATCATCAACAAGTAGAGGGAAGGACCAGTTGTGTGGTTAGGTTCACCTCAGAGTCATCTGGCAATTGTCAGGAGGTATTTAGGAAATGTATGAAAAAAAAAAAAACAGAAGAAAACAAATACACACAGAGTGGGACTCAATTGGGAGTGGGGTGTGTGTTAGTCATGAAACGTGATAAACCACAGCAGAAGAAAAATACCCAGGGCAAAAAATGGGAGACACCAAACGAGCCAATAGGAACACTTCCTCCAGCACGAAGGAGGAAATGTTGGAGGATGGTAATGTTGGGGGATGGTAATGTTGGAGGATGGTAATGTTAGAGGATGGTAATGTTGGAGGATGGTAATGTTAGAGGATGGTAATGTTAGAGGATGGTAATGTTGGAGGATGGTAATGTTGGAGGATGGTAATGTTGGAGGATGGTAATGTTAGAGGATGGTAATGTTGGAGGATGGTAATGTTGGGGGATGGCAATGGTGGAGGATGGTAATGTTGGAAGATGGTAATGTTGGGGGATGGTAATGTTGGAGGATGGTAATGTTGGGGGATGGCAATGGTGGAGGATGGTAATGTTGGAGGATGGTACTGTTGGAGAACGGTAATGTTGGAGGATGGTAACGCTGGACTAAGAGTAATTAATGTATGCAAATACAGATGGATTAGCAGTCAATGGCTACGAGCTCGAATACAAGACCTTAAGTTTTTACGGGGAAACACACCCGATACTATTGTTGGAACTGTGGGGAACAAAGCTTACTGAGAAGGGATCAGAATCTCATCTGGTCTGCCCAGAGAGGCGTACGATAAGCATGGAGGACTACTGACCCTCCTAGTGAAGAGTTATTAGCCTTATAGCTTTTCGTCGAAGTGGAATATGGCGCAGTCACACACTATACGTGATGGGGACGAGCGGCTCCACGTGGGGAAAGCAATGCCCAAGTGGCGATGGTTCTATACAACCCTCCACCATGAGAGACTTTTTTACCCAGGCAAAAGGGAAATTGAGAACAATGACGGTGAAGGACCAATGTGCATGAAGCAGTACCACTCTTCACTAACTTCTCGAGGGATTGCCAGAGTCCTGGCAATAGAGGCCTGGAGCAGTAAAGACTGGAGTAATCAGGAGTAAAGACTGGAGTAATCAGGAGTAAAGACTGGAGTAATCAGGAGTAAAGACTGGAGTAATCAGTAGTAAAGACTGGAGTAATCAGGAGTAAAGACTGGAGTAATCAGTAGTAAAGACTGGAGTAATCAGGAGAAGTAAAGACTGGAGTAATCAGTAGTAAAGACTGGAGTAATCAGATTACAGACTGGAGTAATCAGGAGTAGTAAAGACTGGAGTCTCGAGGTGACACGTGGAAAGCTAAGTCAATTTTATAGGATATACCAACGCAGTCTACGAAGACAAGGAGGATCCCCAATCATTACTAAATATTGAGTATATCATGTACGACAAAAACAACTGGGGGGGGGGGAAAAACAAGTGATCACCATGACAGGTTTCTATAACTGGTTATGTAGGAAACTGAAGAAGAAAAAAAGAGTGTAAAGACAAAGAGATGAGACAAGGGTTAAAGAGAGGAGATATAAACAAAGGGAAACCAAAGAAAACCTAACAATTTCAATGCTATCAACGGAAACTTGTCGTTCACTTGTTGAGAATCAGGTCACTGTGAAATCTAGAGAGAGAGAGAGAGAGAGAGAGAGAGAGAGAGAGAGAGAGAGAGAGAGAGAGAGAGAGAGTAGGAACAAAGGTACCTCTCGTGGCAGATACAGAGAAATTTGAAAAGAAAACACGATCACTTCTACAAAATATGTCAAAAAAAAAAGGGAATTTCGTTAAATGTGCTTTGAAGAAGACACAGGCGGCACTCCAGACAACTAGCATATGTAAAGTATAAGAGAAAAGGAATAAGTACATGAAAATAAGAAAGGAGGGACAAAAAAATATACAAGACTTCGTGAAAAGAATGAAAAGAATGTAGTGAACAATGCACGAGGAAATGCAAAGCCTCTCCATCAACTCATCGAAGTTAAATTGTCAGTCAAAGTGCAGCTCAATCAGGCTAAAAGTCTCGGAGGGAAGAGTGATGGAGGACGAAGCCAGGATACGTGACAAAAAAAAAAAATGAATGACAAGTTTAAATAGCGTTTTCACAGTGGAAGAACACGACACCTGTGTGATGGACTGGGGGAGGAGGAGGTCTTAGAAACCACTGAGGTTATCTAGAAAAGACATAACAGAGCACGAACAGGTTTGAACCCATACAAAGCTCATGGTCCTGGAATTTCACATGTACCGAAGATCTGTTCACGTCAACCACCACAACACTGTTCAAAGATGATCGCTGGAGGAAGGTAAGCTGACAGTGGAACATAAATAAGGCGTACGTCCACACTTATCTATAAGAATAAAAAAAAAAAACCTGGAGGAGGCGTAAAAGCACAGGCCAGTGTCCCTGACGAGGGTGGTCTGTATGGTACTCGAAAAGGTAATCAGAAAGCCGATGGCCAGCTGCCTGCAGAGGAGTAATTACTTAAGAGAGAAAGACACCACTGTTTTCGGGAAAGGATGTCATGTATAGCGAACCTTTTAGATTTCTATGAGAGAGTGAGCTCTGTCTTTTAGACAATGGAGGCGGCTGGGTGGACTGGCTTCTGAAACCGACTTGCCCGAAAGAATTCGACCCTGTACCACTTGGGGAGATGATCAACAAACTGGATCACTAGGGGCACGAATACGAGGGGAGACTCCCTCGATGGACAGATGATTAACTTTGTGGAAGGGGAACAAGAGACGCATGTCAGAGGAGCCTTCTCGAACTGGGTTTTAAGTTTATCAGTGAAGTGCAGCAGGGTCCTGCTCTGGGTCCGTCATTCTTTCTATGTGAATGACCCCAAAAGAAGTTACGGACTCACTTTCGCTCATGACACGAAGGACATGAGGGAAAGAAGAAGAAGAAGAAGAAGAAGAAGAAGAAGAAGAAGAAGAAGAAGAAGAAGAAGGGATTACATCAACATATATGGGGACCTACGCTTCTCTGATACTTAGTCGGTAAAATTCAACCCGATTGTACTGTAATGTAGAGGGGACTGAGAGAAAGACTGTCCTCAATATGCATATCACAAGGAAACACGCTGTAGGCGTCTGGGTGTGGGAACAACATTCATGTAAATGGATAAGGAAATATTCGGTAACATGTTCACATAATACATTACGCCAAAAGTAGACTTGCGTTCCTCGGGATCTATTAGTGGACTAGAGAAAGAGCAAAACAATGAGAAGGTCCAGAGGAGGGCGACAGAGACAGTAGCAGAATTAAGAGATGGTGGCCCACAACAGTAAGATTCCCTCCTCGCACAGTATAAATAGGCAGTTACATAGACAAACACACCCACCCTCCCACTCACACACACACACACACACACGGGCATACAAACTAGAGTACAATAGTATGTAGTCATGATACCTTACGGATGTTCAAGACACACGAGTGAGGAGTGAGTGAGGTTGTAAAAGTGTAAGAGTGTGTCAGGAGTTCCTCCCTCGGGGTGTCCACGCCAGCACTGGCGTGTGAGGGACGTGAGTGGCGTTCCGTGCTGTGGGAAGCAGCGAGGGGACAAGCCATCAGCCAGAGTGAGGTAAGAGTTACAGCAGTAGCGGGGTTTATAGTGTGACAGGGCAGTGGCAGGGGTTATGGTGTGGCAGGGCAGTAGCAGGGGTTATAGTGTGGCAGGGCAGTGGCAGGGGTTATAGTGTGGCAGGGCAGTAGCAGGGGTTATAGTGTGGCAGGGCAGCAGCAGGGGTTATAGTGTGGCAGGGCAGAAGCAGGGGCACAGTAGGGACCAGGAGATGTGGTGGAGGCCTGGGTGTGGCAGGGGGGAAGCAGGGGCTAACCGGCCTGGCAGGGGCCATGAAAACGGCCTCACAGGTAGTTAAGTCCGGACTGTTACATGGAAGGACCCTCCTCCTCCGCCGCTGGTATGGGTCGTGAGGACCAGAAGCTGGAGTGGTCAAAGGATCGCGGTACAATGATCAAAGTGGAGGAGGAGGAGGAGGAGGAGGAGGGCGGCGGCTGCTAGGTCTAAAGGATCGCTGTAGGCGGGAGGTAAGGTGGCGGTGGTAGGGGTGGTGGGCGGCGGCTAAAGACTAAGGGAGAGGAGTATGGCTCGAGGGAGGTATTGCAAGGGAAGGTAGGGGGAGGAGGGAGAAGGGAGGGGAGCAGCTAGCTTCAAGGAGAGAGAGAGAGAGAGAGAGAGAGAGAGAGAGAGAGAGAGAGAGAGAGAGAGAGAGAGAGAGAGAGAGAGAGAGAGTACGGGTGGGTGTTGGGGAGGTGGGGTAGGTAGTGGACGGCAGGTGTCAAGATGGAGCGAGGTCACGGACAGCAATTAACAACACGAGGCTGGAGAGGGAGGGTGTGGGATCCCCCAGCAGTGGTATGGACTAGGAGACGTGGTAGGGCGGGCTCAGGAGGGGTATGGTAGGGTAGGGTAAGGGTAGGGTAGGGTAGGGTAGGGTAGGGTAGGGTAAGGTAGGGTAGGGTAGGGTAGGGTAGGGTAGGGTAGGGTAAGGTAGGGTAGGGTAGGGTAGGGTAGGGTAGGGTGGTAGGCTCAGAGGACAACAAGTGGGGATCAAGGGGCAGATGGGGGAGGAGGAGGAGGAGGTGGGAGGGATCAAAGGGGTAACCAGGATAAAGGGGTAGCGCGGAGGACCTAAAGGTAGTATGGGGGGAGGAGGACACTAGTCATAAAGCAAGAGGGATCAAGGGGGTACAACGAATTAGGGGGTAACATGGATCAAGGGGGTACTAAGGGTCCGGGGGGGTAACATGGATCAAGGGGGTACTAAGGGTCAGGGGGAGAGCAGTGAACATGGGACAGTAACTACCTGGGAGGAAGGTGGGGGGGTTGGGGGTAGTTGGAGGGAGTAGGGGATGAGGTAGTAGATGGGGTAGTAGGTGGGGTAGTAGTAGATGGCCTGGGAGGTACCAGCAGAGTCCTGGAGGGGGGGGGGGGTGGAGTAAGTGGCCAGGAGGGGAGATAAGAGTCCTGGGGCCAGATATGAGGGTGGGGGGGGCGGGGGAGGGGGTAACAGAAGGCAGGGAAGTTGTTCAAGAGAGCAGAGGGGTAACATGACAGGGGGGGGTAGCTGGAGCCTTTTGGGGGTAGGCGAAAAAAAATAGGGGTGGGGGGTGGGTGGGAGGGGGGGTAACGACAGAGAACATGGAGGCACATGGGGGTAAGGGAAGAGAGGGGGGGGAGGGGAGGAGAGGAGAGCAAGGGGTGGGGGGGTGGGGGGTAACAGAGGACGGGAAGCAGGGGGGGTAAAAAGAACGGAGGGGGGGGGGAAAGCGGGA
The DNA here is from genome assembly GCF_036320965.1 of Panulirus ornatus. Taxonomy (NCBI): domain Eukaryota; kingdom Metazoa; phylum Arthropoda; class Malacostraca; order Decapoda; family Palinuridae; genus Panulirus; species Panulirus ornatus. Next base: position 18,214,223 of record NC_092291.1, read on the forward strand.
GTAAAGTAACGGAGGAAAGGGGGAGAGGGGTGTGGTGTGGTGTGGGGGGGGGAGTAACAAAGACAGGGGGCAGAGAGCAGGGGCCGGGGTGTTAACAGAGACCACGGGGAAGGGGGGGGGGGGGCAGCAGGGACCGGGGGGGTTGGGGGTCAGGAGGGGGTGGTGTTAACAGAGACCACGGGGGGTTGTGGGGGGTACACAGCAGGAACCGGTAGTGAGGGGAGGGGTGTGTGTGTGTGTATGTGTGTGTGTGTGTGTGTTACATGGTACAAGACCATAACGTTACCACACTGAGCGGGGTGACACTCCGCGTGACTCGTGTACCACATGATGACATTACTCCACGACAGGTCACTGTCACCACACACACCCCACCACCCAGCACCTACCCACGTACACACGCTCCCTTCAGCCCCTCCCCCTCTTTTTTTTTTTTACCCTCCCTGTATCTCCCTTCTATCGTGTCTCTCTCACTCTCCCTCATCAGAGACCTCCACTCCCTGGAGTCTCCAGGGTGTGTGTGTACGTGTACGTGCACGGCGGCCCAGGGAAGGTTCAGGGAGTGGAACTCCACATTTTGCCCGCGTAGCCCAGGGGGTGTGTGTGTACGTGCACGGCCCAGGGAAGGTTCAGGGAGTGGAACTCCACATTTTGCCCGCGTAGCCCAGGGTGTGTGTGTACGTGCACGGCGGCCCAGGGAAGGTTCAGGGAGTGGAACTCCACATTTTGCCCGCGTAGCCCAGGGTGTGTGTACGTGTACGTGCACGGCGGCCCAGGGAAGGTTCAGGGAGTGGAACTCCACATTTTGCCCGCGTAGCCCACGAGATCTCCCCCGCCAGTGACACCGTCCACCCTACACCCGCTTTGCCATGGGGAGGGGTCGCTCCTCCCACGTCGACCTCGCCCTTACACACCCCGTCCCAAGGGAGGAAATGCTTTATCTAACCCCCACTGAGCCGGGAGGGAGGGTGGAAGGCAGAGGGTTGGGAGGGAGTTAGCGGCAGGGGGGAAAGGAGGAGGAGGAGGAGGAGGAAGGGAGGGCAGAAGACAGGAGGGAGGGAGGGAGGGATAGCAGGGGACAGGAGGGAGGAAGGGAGGGCAGGGGACAGGAGGGAGGGAGGGAGGGATAGCAGGGGACAGGAGGGAGGGAGGGAGGGCAGGGGACAGGAGGGAGGAAGGGAGGGCAGGGGACAGGAGGGAGGGAGGGCAGGGGACAGGAGGGAGGGAGGGGGAACACCTGTGCTAATAAACCAGTTGCCAAAGGCCACAACATAAAGTATTTTAGCCCTGACACTCAAGTGCTCTCGAGGGGGACACCCTAGCCCAAGGCACCGCCACTAGTAGTCCTTTGGTCTCCACGTAACTGTGGAGCACAAGCCTGAGTGAGCCGCCCCGGGGCCACGGGCCTGTAGGGCTTAGGGTGCTGAGGGCTGGGTAAGGTGCACCTCCGTCAGACAATACTACGACCTGACGGAGGGAGGGAAGCGGGCGACCCAGGAAGACAAAAGTAAGGAAATATCTACATAAACACACACACACACACACACACACACACACACACACACACACACACACACACACACGCCGACGACCTCCCTAGCCAGTCATCCTCGAACCGCGCGGGTCTGACTTCGTAGTCCTAGGGCGGGGGAAGAGAGAGAGAGAGAGAGAGAGAGAGAGAGAGAGAGAGAGAGAGAGAGAGAGAGAGAGAGAGAGAGAGAGAGAGAGAGAGAGAGCTGGCAGCTGTGATGGAAGGCCATAGAGTGGGGAGGGCAGCGGCTACAGGATGCGAAGACGACACGGCGAGACAAGAACTGACAGAGGACGACAGACACAAGGGAGACATGACAAGGTCTGGGGGGAGGCAAGTGGACAGGGTGTGGGGAGGAGAGAGACGGCTGGGGAGGATAGCCGCTGGAGGAGAAAAGAGAGGACGGGGTTCTCTGGGGTGGAGGTAGGAGAGGACACTGGTTGGAGGGAAAGGATCGTGTGAGGGTCGTCCAGGGGACGGACGGGTTGGAGAGGACACAAGCTGACGTAAAAAGGAAATAACAGGTGTGGGATATTGGGGGAGGGGACGTTGGGTGAGGGTGCGTGCGAGGGAGGACAGAAGTTGGTGGGAGTGGAGAGGGTTGGGGAGAGGCGGAGTGATGAGGTGAGGAGGGGAAGTGAAGAGGTGGTGAGGGTGAAGGCTGAGGCGAGGAATACTGGCAAACTGGGGAAACAAGCTGACAGCCAAGGCCAGGGCTGACCAGGGCCAACCTGGTCTGGGGACGTGAGAAGACGCCACGGCAAGGGTCATGGAAGGGGGGAGGGGAGGGGACGGTATGAAGGGGGAGTACGATCATGGGTAGGTGGGTGGGTGGCGGGGAGGGAGGTGGCTGCTAGGGGGACGTGGCCTGAGGGAGGGGTAAGGAAGGGGTCGGTGGGGAGGCACTCAGGCTGACTAAGGTGAGTATGATCGATCCCTCACAGCCGCCGTCAACAGCCTGCCTTACAATAAACACAGCGTCGCACGGGTACGAAAGAAACACGCACACCTTCCCTGCACCTACATATATGCATGTGGTCTCTGGCGGTCTCGCATAATCCAACCAGTGTCGCCCGTGGCGTTACCGCCAGTACCACTTCTTTTCAAGACGACGACGGTCGTGCTCGAGGGTCGTACCGTCGTGCTCAAGAGGTGAAACACCCATTTTTTTCTTTTTTTTTTCACTTTCGCTTGGCGGCGGCCTGTGTTGTGAAGGTGCAGACGGCGGCGTTGACAGTCTGTGCCAAACATTACCGTCTCTTGACACTTCAATTCATCCATTCAATTACATCTGAGCCTCCAAGACAAAGACAGGAACTTATTAACACAACCACCTACTAATACTAATGACACACACGTCTGGATAACAAACTACGTCCCTTACAATTCTTCCTTTCACTCTCTAGATATGACTTTCACTTGTCGCTGTTAGACAGCTTGACACGGAGCCAATCTTGCGGCTAATACTTCAAATAATATTTTCTTTCTCTCTCAAGAGTTAAAAGCTAAACCGCCACGCTTCATTAGCCAAAAGCTGTCCTGCGAATATAAACAGCCATTCTCGATTTTTCAATTTTCTCGTGTCTCAATAAAAGACTGTAACGTTTATATGTATTAAATGAAGTGGACTCTTTCTTTACCTGCCCGCTTCCCGAAGTTGAGTGGCCGCTTACCTGAGGAAGAAAGAAGAAAAGGATTAATTTTGTTATAAAGTCAAACCCTTCTATTTACAAACCCTTGACCACAACGATACGAACTTTGATCTCGATCGGTCTGACCTTTGACCGTGAAAGTACGACCCATGGGCATGACGGCCTGGCCCTTCTGACCTGATTCTCAAAGGGGTCGAGGCAGAGACCAAGACTATCATGGGTTCGTTCCGTCGTGCTCAAGGATCGTTACCGCTGTGCTTCAGGGATCAAAAAAGGCAAATGGCAAACTTGGGGACCTACAGCGAAAGAACACTCCCGAGGATGGTGGTGACTGTGTAGGTGAGGAGGCCAGCCAGCCAGCCAGCCAGCCAGCCGGCCAGCCACGTGTGCCCCGCCGCTACCTGTAAACATGAGCCACCTACGGAGCGAGGGAGGCAGGGAGGGAGCGCGTCACTGGTAAAGTGAGGTTCGTCATCAGCGTGCGGCACACACGGAGTCCAGACCCAGCAGAGTCGTGATGCAGGCGGCCTTGCTGCCTCACGCCTCCCCCGTACTCCCACTACCGGCTTAGGCCCACCCAACCACCCACCTCTGGCCTACTGCCCGACCACCAACGTAAAGCCACTTCACCCACCACCACCACCTAACTACCTCCTAGGGCTCGATTTCGCCAGCTACCAGAACTCAGCCCTCACAGTACACCTGACCATTTAGTACCAAGAGACAGCACATAAACCACTACTAACTATTACCATACGTCCTCCCACTCACTCGCCATCACCCTCACTACACAATGCACTAAACAATGTCAACCACACGACACACGAATGACCACATCAACCACACGAATTATCCTTAAACTAACCACACCACTCAGCAGCACATCAACCACACACGCACACACAAACACCCACACTAAACACTACAAATCAACATAACCCTTCCTCCCCCCAATACACAGAACAGCCCACGACCCCCTCACCTCGTGCCACAACACATGCTGCACATTCCCAACACAGAGTCCTGTTAGAATCTGTTCACCTGCATGCTGGCTATCCCCATCCCTAATATCTGTGTTATGGATCCATAGGGCTCGTGTACAAATAAAGACATTATCCAACTAACTGGTGTCAGAGAGAACTCCAAACATGTACTGATGTCACAAGGCCTTCGGAACATTGTGGTGACGTCACAATCCACCCACTCCACACCTTGCCAACACCTCGCATCATCGGTTCAGACAGCCACGCGACGACGGTCTGAGGCTCTTCGATTAGCTGGAGGCAGATGTTAGTTCACACTCACCCTCATCACATACACCCACACACCGCCACCAGTCACACCATGAGCACATCCTAGCAGGTCACACCTCTGATACCAATTTATATATATATATATATATATATATATATATATATATATATATATATATATATATATATATATATATATATATATAAACCAAACCCCAACATCCACATCCACACTAGTGGCACTTAACATAACGTTAACCAACATCCACACTCCACCATCACGGAAATCCACACCATTAACTCCAACACCCACAACATCACCTACAGATTCTACACCAACACTCAGCACCTACACCACCATCCATCCACAAGCCAACATCGCTGCTATCTACACCCCCACCAACACCATCTACACCCATCCCCACACCGTCTACACCACCACCTATCATTCACCTGTCATGTACCACAAAACACTGCCACAAATAAAAGCACCACGAGTCTTTTGACGGCGATCATAACAGGCTGAAAAAGCGCTGTGGGGGGAGGGGTGGTGGGGTGACAGCACCATCCGCGCTGGTGTGTCATGACACTGTGACATGGACCGTCACGGTCTGACATCGACACCCACGCTGGTGTGTCATGACACTGGCACACACACACACACACACACACACACACACACACACACACCGGTGATGGTGGGAGGAACGCGGTAGATTAACAGAAGCCAGATGCATCCAGCATGGGATAGGAGGTACTTTCCTGGGATAGAAGGATAGTAATGACGTGAGATACATCAGCAGGAACACGACAAGAGGTTGATGACGTGAGGGATGGAGGGGTGTATGGGCGTGTACTGCTCACGGCCACTACACCCAGCCTACCGCCCTGTTCCGCCCACCGGCACGGGTCCTGCTCACGGCCACCACGCCCATCTAACCAACACCCCAACACCTGCCACACACCACCCGTAACCACCACCGAGAGTCCGTGGTGGCTTCTAGTGACACGGGTAGAGAACTGACGCAGGAGGAGAGCACAGTACGATGTGGCACTGGTACAATTTAACCGTCTTCCCCGCCCCCATAAGAACCAGCCACTCCAGGTGAGGTTAGCTGGTTTAATACCTCCTGCAACACACGACCCCATAACCTATCTAGAGTGCGACCACCCTTTCCTTTGACGTACGCGTTAAGTGAGGCAAACTTATGATCTATTGGATTATTCACGACCACGACGGTCCTGTCATACATATTCATACGACTGGAATTGGCGTAAAGTCCCTCCCTTCCCCCTACCCATCTCCACCTCTTGCAAGGTAGAGAGGTGAGATGTCATCTACACATGGGAGATCCAGAGAGAGAGAGAGAGAGAGGCCACGTTCCCAAGGCAGACTCAACAATCACTCCATACTGGCACGACAGGAATCAACAATATCAATCACTGTCACAAATACAATAAGACCAAACATCGTAAACATCCGAGGCCTCGAAACTGTTCGACTCCCTCCCTGCAGGTGTTCAACTATTCACTTTCAGATGTTTGGTCCCAGAGGAAAAGAGGGAGGACCTTCCGGGGAAACTCGAAAAGAGGTAGACGAGCAAATCTACGAAGGGCAACAGGATAAAAGGGGTTACGTGGGCCCGTTGGCTGCGACCTCAAACAGCCTGAGCGATCAGAGGAACAAGAATGATGTGGTTGGAGGTAGACGAAGCCTCAAAAAAAAAAAACCCGGACGCGAGATAAACATTTTCCTAAACAATCACAATGGTGTCACAGCTGGACATCAAAGTAAAGCAATCACATCTGAATACACCCCAAGGGGTCGTGGACACCATCTTCCCCCCTCAACTCCCTCCCCCTCCAATGGCCAAATGCGCTTCCCCTTCCTCCCACCTGCTGTCCCTCCCGCTTTCTCACCCCCCCCCCTCACCCCTTCTCCTGCTATCGGCGTTATCTGTTAACACACACACACACACACACACACACACACACACACACACAGCTCATACATCCCTGAAGTTTCCCAAGGCACAGTCTGACAGCCTATGGCAGGGACGACTCCAATGTCAATCCTTGTTGTACTGTCTTACTGCCTTTCTAAAAGCATTCGCTGATCCACATCTTCACAAGATTTTAGTATGATATCTTCTTAATCACAATCACCTACCAGTATTCACCATCTCTATCGTCAGTCTAATAAAATCATGATAAAATACTCTCCATGATTCACACCCAATTACCGTTGACACTATCTGTAATACTGCCACCAACAACACTGCCAAAAACAGGGAGGAACACGTATCAACCATCCGGATGTCAAAATTTATGGAAAATACAGGAATACGTTTGACATGACACACGGAAAGACAAGAGTCGATACCAGGATTTTTTTGTAATCATTAATTTTCTTCATAAAATGAAGAGAGAAAAAAAGTATCATTCTGAGACCATCAACTGTAATAATGTCAGTAAATATACAGCTCCCTCCATCAATCTGTAACCTTCGTAATGTTTCCAGGAAAAACGTTCATTACATCCAACGCTCATTATGTTCCAGGAAAGAAGAATAAAAAACTAATACAATCATGTGATACGTGAAAAAAATAAATGTGTTTATGGCTTTACCTGTCATTAACTGAATTAATAAATCGGAAACCACATTGATACACGAGTGACGCGGATCTTTCGTCCTGACGCAGACCATTACGCAAGTCGGCCATTGTTAAGAGATAGATCTGTGGCTCACCTACAGACACCCCCGCCCCCCCCTTACCCTCCCCTACCTAACCCCCTGCTTAATGCTAGTGTTGACGGCCACCTGGTGGCAGTCAGCCACACCGCCACGTTAAGTGGACCATCCTGGGAGTATCCCCCTTGTGGTGTGGCCTCTGGTCACACCACACTTCTACGCCCCACCGGCACAGACCGCCACCATTATAAGAACCCGGGGCACAAGGGCCCGTGCCAGGCAGGGACATAGCGTGGGTGAGACCAGGGCCCGTGTCAGGCACGGGTGAGACCAGGGCCCGTGTCAGGCACGGGTGAGACCAGGGCCCGTGTCAGGCACTGGTGAGACCAGGGCCCGTGTCAGGCACGGGTGAGACCAAGGCCCGTGTCAGGCACGGGTGAGGCCCGGGGCCCGTGTCGGACACGGGTGAGTCCAGGGCCCGTGTCAGGCACGGGTGAGACCAGGGCCCGTGTCAGGCACGGGTGAGACCAGGGCCCGTGTCAGGCACGGGTGAGTCCAGGGCCCGTGTCGGGGTACGGGTGAGACCAGGGCCCGTGTCGGACACGGGTGAGACCAGGGCCCGTGTCAGTCATGGATCTGTCCCAATCTAACAGACAACTCTCACTCCACCTCTTAATGCCACACGCTGACAACGATCCCCGTTTGGTCTATATTCTACAAGGATCCCATCCGTGACAACTCTCAGTGGGGGTTCCTAGTGAGGCTCTCTCATGGCATTCCCATATGGTACCTGCTGCTGCTCCTCCTCCCACCTACCTACCACCGACGCCTCTCCTCTCGGTGGCAGCCTTGGCCGACGGGGGTCACCATGCTCATATAACAACCAGGTAGCAGCGCCACTGCAAGGCAAACACCTGGGGACGTGAAACTCTTCCACTCGTTATCCTCAGCTACTATAAACATCCTTGCACCGACCGCGGGAGTTATTCAAAAGTTCACCGGACAATATTTACCCAGCGATCCTGACCAGCCGGGTCGTGGAGGGTGCAGGGGGTGTGGCTCCCTCCCTCAAAAAAAAAAAAAAAAAAAAAAAAAAAAAAAAAAAAAAAAAAAAGGGAAAATAAAGTCTTACTAACTAACAAAAGCTGTATCATATATGGGACTGTTCAGGCAAAAAAAGAAAAAAAAAATCCTCACTGAACGCAAGACACACACACACACACACACTAGGTAAGGCACACACCCTGATCGACATCTCTCGCTAGCATCTCCCAGACACCCACACTTGGACGATCCCATGAATGGCGACTGACCAACCAGACGTCTGGCCTTCTGTGTCCTCTTCAACTTTCCTTTCTTTCTTTTTTTTTTCAATTTGCTGAAGGCTTCCGTCGCGGCGGGAAGTCTATACCAAGGGAAGGCCTCAAAAGGATATATGGGAACGGGCTCCAGAAACGGAGAAGCTGAGAGAGAGAGAGAGAGAGAGAGAGAGAGAGAGAGAGAGAGAGAGAGAGAGAGAGAGAGAGAGAGAGAGAGAGAGAAGGGGGAGGAGGGCGACATAAATCGAGGGCTTTTTAGAAGCGATGGAACACCTGCCTGTTCCAACAGGGGGTGCAGTGGAGGGTGGTAGCTGGTGTGAGGGGGGGCAGAACATGAAAAGGTAACGAGCGCCACAGACTCGGCCGGGACGCAAGGGCATCGCAAGCGACCCACTCCCCGGGATAACACCGGCCAAACACGTAATAATCATGTCGACCCGACGGCCGAGCCGAGTATTACACGACGGGGCTAATGGTACACACAAGCAGCGGTGTCTGATTACCTGGCCTTACAGCATCCCTTACCTAGTGGCCCTCGACACCACTGCCGCCACCACTTGACATACCTCTCCCACTATCAAGCGCGGGGCAGCAGTGGGCGGCCAACACACCGAGAACAACACCACCCAACACATCCCATCCCTCCCTCGTAAAACACCACTTGACTACGACACTCCGGACGACGGTAATAAAACACTAACTTTCACCTGTAGGTTAAATACGACCTCAAGAGAGGGAGGGGGATGAAAAAAACAAACGGGTTGGATAATACAACGAGTCCGGCGAGCGTCATCCATCCATCCAAGACCCAAGCCACACCCCCACACCCCACAGATGGGACTTTGGCCCCGAGGTCTGTAGAGGGCATCCTCACCTCCACCAAAGTACACTACTCATGTACAACACTTCCTCACACAAATGAGGAGAGAGAGAGAGAGAGAGAGAGAGAGAGAGAGAGAGAGAGAGAGAGAGAGAGAGAGAGAGAGAGAGAGAGAGAGAGATAAACATACCATCTGTCACCTCAGTAATGCCCGGCACCGCTGCTCATCAATATAATCCACCAAATGGCCAGCCTTTTTTTTTTTTTTTGAGATAATGAATAAACAAGCTTGTTGTCCTCGGCGTCAACAAGCGGGAAAAGACAATGGCCCCAACCTTTGTCTCTAATGAGCAGAAAACACACACACACACACACACACACCAAAAAAATAATAATTATGTATATAAAACCTAAATTGAAACCCGAGGTGAGCATTGAGCGGCCGACGTCCGTCCAGGCCAGGCCAGGCCGCCTTTGAGCAAGCCAGCAGCCACACACCTCCCTCCCTTCCTCCCTCACAAAACACACAGAGGCCAAACAACATTGTCATTTCGCGTCAACAATCATCACAAAGGTTCACTGGAGATGACACACTTGAAACTACAAACGCCATCCCCTACAAAAGGACGGTTCGTATCTTTTTTTTTTTTTTTTGTTAAAACAGGACATATAAGCCGATTACTGGGGGGGGGGGGAATAATAATAATAATAATTTAATATGTTAGTATGAACAGGATCATGGATTATACGTAGGCAAAAAATAGAGTCATCTAAATAAAATGCTATTCGAGGTAACATCTCTTCCTTAACTTGTTAAACTGCTTTATAAAAATGTACACAAGGAAAAATGTCTTGCTCACGTTCTCATATTGGCACAGAAAAGCAATAACACAAAAGGTCAATATATTTTTTTTCTGATCAATATGTAATCATAAGTTCTAATATCAGGATAAGAACCTTCCAGTACACACAAACTGTAGGGTTAGGACCGTTGCAGTCAGTGGCCCGTGGGCCACCATTACGTCCGATGCAGTCAGTGGCCCGCGGGCCACCATTACGTCCGATGCAGTCAGTGGCCCGGCCGCCATTACGTCCGATGCAGTCAGTGGCCCGCGGGCCAACATTACGTCCGATGCAGTCAGTGGCCCGCAGGCCACCATTACGTCCGATGCAGTCAGTGGCCCGCGGGCCACCATTACGTCCGATGCAGTCAGTGGCCCGCGGGCCGCCATTACGTCCGCTGCAGTCAGTGGCCCGCGGGCCACCATTAGTTCCTTTCGCCCAAGTCGCTTGTCCTGCCTCTGTGTCCTAAGATAATCCCCCCCCCCCCCGGATAAATGAATACAGTAACCATAACTTACTCCTGCATGCGGTTAACTGTTAATACCTCCCTTCCTTGACGACAACCCAAACATGCCACCAAACACAACTAAGAGGCAATCACCGAACAACCACAACCTTTCACCCCAACACGAAGGCGAGCAACCAATCCAGAGACACATCGGGCTCTCCAGCATTATAACAGCACACTCAGGGTGGGTAAACCCTCACAATAACTGACTACAACACGCTGCAGGAACATCACTACTGTGTATCCTTATATATATCTAGTCTTTCCCTCCCTCTTCTTTATTTCTTCCCTTCCCCTTCCCAACTCCCACATCCTCTTCCCACCAGCGCCCCCCCCTACGGCCCCAGGCGCCAACTCTCACCACCGCCCAGACTCCCGGCGTCCAACACTCGCAATGCATTTAACTTCGCACCCAGTTCTAAATTTATGCAAATCGAGAGGCAAACTTACAGTTGGTGTACAATTACTGAAGAGGTGACTCATATGTCACACGTCTGCTCGGAGTCGGGTCGGGTCGGGTCTGAGAAAGCCTGGTCGGGGGTGGGGGACGTGGATGGCCGGGTCGGGTGGAGTCGGGGAAGGCCGGGTTGGGTGGGGTAGGGAAGAGGTGTTCCAGTGTCTAGTTAGGGCTAAGGGTAATGCATAGGGCTCACCGCACGGGAAATGCACGTAGTCACGAAGAACGAGTCGTGTGAGCTACGTGTTGTAAAGTGTTCTGTTTGAGATGGAGTACGTGTTTGTGGATGGAAAGCCATAAGTCCACGGGTGGGTGAGGCACAAAGAAAAGATAGCTACCTGGGCCAAATGAGCGACACTTGACAGCCACTGAAGAGCTGGCTAACCCTCCCGGTACTACCCCCTAGGTATCTGGAGAGGGGCGCTTAATGACAGCTCCACAGCAGGCTAGCACTTCAGTGGCTGCCAAATGTCACTCCTTTGGCCGAGACCGAAGAAGTTGCCCTCCCCTCCTGAATGTACCGTCAATAACTTAGGACACTACCATCCTTAGCCTTCACTAACGCACTCACTATACCACAAAATCCATTAGTACTCTGTGCGATGTGTATCTCAAACGACAGAACACACTACCCACACGATGAGATAATCAACTCACACTCGTATGCTCTCCATGTGTGACGACCGCACCACCGCACCATCAGCATGACATCAGCGGCGTGCCGCAAGGGTCGACCCTCGAACCGCTGCTCTTCTTGGTCGATACAATTGGCTCGTCGCAAGGACGGGACTCATATAACCATGTTTGCTGGTGACGTCAAGGTCACAAGGGAAGTAAAGAGTGATGTGGAATCCACCAACTCACAAGGATGAGATCCTTACAAAGTCCATACCTGGTCTGATACATGGCAGGTGATATTCAACCAGAATACATGTAATAATGAGGATAAGCTACAGGGAAATAAAGCTTCGAGATGCGGATATTATCTTGACGGAAACAAGCTGCTGGAATCTGTGTGTGAGAGGAAATGTGGAGTCGACACACCTTTGACCAGAGTCGCAATTTAAGAGAATTGCACAGAGATGACAAATTGTGTTATGACGAATATGAAAATCACATTCATGTGCATGAATATGTAAATACATTATAAAGCCAACAGGTCACACTGCAGAGAAGAGTAAGGGATAACTAGATCACAACCTTTGAATTCTTAAATACGTGTGGTGCTGTGAACGGTGAACAGTTCGTAGAAAGATGTAAAGGTAGAACAACCAGAGGCCATAACATGAAACTGAATAAAAAATACTTGGTTTAAGAGATGTAGAGTAATTCTACAATGTCAAGCAAATGGATCAACGGAATAATCCGAATGACGATATTGTGAATGCCGACTGTATGTGTGTACAAAAGCTGCGTGAAGGTTGAGAAAGTTCAAGAGACGGGGCCCCAAGAGTGCAGAAGTCCCTCCCACTACCGAAAAAGAAAAAAAGGTTATTGTAACCAACTCACGTTCTGCCACCAAGGCAACCGACCCATATTCTACCACACACTCCCCAACACGACAACCGACCCACGTTCTACCACACACTCCCCAACATGATAACCGACCCACATTTTACCACACACTCCCCAACATGACAATCGACCCACTCTCTCCCAACATGACAACCAACCCACATTTCCCCCAGCATGACAACCAACCCACATTTCCCCCAGCATGACACCCAGCCCACACTCTCCCCCAGCATGACAACCGACCTACAACTCTCCCAGCATGACAACCAACCCACATTCTCCCAGCATGAAAACCAACCCCAAACTCCCACAATATAGCAGACCCAAAATCGCGAAGCATGACAACAATTACGTTACAGACAGCAACAGACCACTGGGTCCTCTCGAGGCCAGCAGGCAGAGATCAGAGACATGGCGAGTAGTTTGGCAGCAGAGGAAAATCAAACAAGACGACTTAAAGAGGCATTACCAGTGTACTTTGTATACAACAAAGGAGGCGCAAATAATAAATCATTCGTGGACGAGGCCTGCAGTAAATGTCAGGTCTGTTCTTATACGTGTCTACGGCGTTACTTTCAACTCTGGTAACTGGTGAATCATTCTGTATGTCAACAATCTTCAAAACAGAACTTCTGCCCGCGAGTTTTTATCCGTTACTAAGAAGGAAATCTGTGATAACTGACCTAGAAAAAAAAAAAAGCCAAATCATAAACAAGTAAATCTCGCCTCCGAGAGAGAGAGAGAGAGAGAGAGAGAGAGAGAGAGAGAGAGAGAGAGAGAGAGAGAGAGAGAGTTCAAGGTACTTTAGCTCTACCCATAACCTGCCTGCCCACCTCACCAGGTCCGTCCGCCACATGTCAAGGGCCACAAAGCCTAGTCACAATGCATGTGCTCTGAGAATGAATTACCTTTAACGCCTGAAGGCGCTACAAGATATTTTTCTTTCTCGGTTGGTGGACGTAGCAGCTTGACGCTGACGGCCTTGATGACCCCTGGCGGATGAGAGAAAGGCCTAAAGCCCACACGCGACCCACCCAAGCGCTCCGCGAAGTCCCGAAGAGAACGGTAATCGGGGTCCCGTCACGTGGATCACATTAATGACCTCACCTTCACACGACGTGCCCGGCCTCCTGGTCGGTCATGCATCTCACCCTCCAGCCTCTACGTGTACGGCGGCACACTGCACCTCATGCACCTGACACACACACACACACACACGTACAATTAAGGTCAACTACCGCTTGCCACATAGTAGCAAACCTTCAAAAAAAAAAAAAAATTAAACGCGACGGCGCGAACGCTGCCTGACCTTTCTGACGCGACCCTTAACAGTTAGTAAGGCCATACTACGATCCTTTCTACCCAAGGGTCGTCCCGTCGTGCGCAAGAAAGTTATCATCCAAGCATGATCTGTCTGCAGGGGACACGCCTGTTAATTACAGGATGGGCTTTTTGGCATGACCTGATAAAATGAGGGAGTTTTAATCTTATATAATTAATGCTTGACGCTGTAACAATATTAGAAGATAGGGTACGAGGAGGAGGAGAAGGAGGGGGGAAACTTAGCTAACAAGAACACTGTCTTACAATCGAAAAAAAAAATAAAAAAAGTCCTTTCAGAGAGTCATTCAAGCAGTCCAATCATCGGGAGCGCCCTCTCAGAAGATGGACAATAACAGAGTCATTAATAACATATGAATCCCCCGATACAGCGTGCCGCACTACAGGCCGGCCTGGGGGGAGTGACTTCATGGCTTGGGAATAAGACTCACCGCGATGGCGCGGGGGGCCGCCGACGCCCAGTCCCCCTGGCCGCCAGGGGGGTCGGTCACTCCCTGGTCCCCTCAGTGCTCCGCGGTCCTCACCTGGGGCCTAAGAAGAGCTGGAGTGACAATGGATAGTCAGATACCACTCCCTAGTCCCGGCACACCACCCACACACCTGTGGCTCCGGAGGGACCATGTGTAACTCCCTCCCAGGGCACCAGTGTCAGTCTCCCACTGCAGCTTGCCAGAGGAGGAGGGGTCACAACGTGAACATCCATCCTACGAGTGCTTCCACTCTCCCCTGTACATTTTGCCCTCATCGACTATGGAGACTCGTCTCTCCTTTGTAGATCCCTCAGGAACGAAATAATAAAAGCTGCTTCCCTGATCACTCACTCGGCTTACTCGAGACCACAGCCCACGGGCCAACGTACCTTGGTCACACACACACATACACACACATACCCAGTGAAACACGTCTATCCCGAAATACCTCAATAATTTCATCTGGTTATTCCAAATTTACTATCGTCTCCACTGGCAACTGTAGCACTTCGATCTGTGTGGTGTGGTGTTCTTCGAGTGTTTCGCATCTTGGTGCACCGACGTGTCGCTATTTTGCACGAGTAGAGTGACGGCCATCCCTTCCAGAATTATCCATGTGTAAATTACACATTTCTTCCGTGTACCCTCCAGAATATAAGCGATTTCAATCACTCGGTAATTCTTGACACCTGATTCAATTCAGCGTGGCTGCTGATATTCCCTGCACGTTTTCCAACTCAGGTGATTTCATCCCTCATAAAAGCAGGTGTTAGCACAAGATATTCAGGACTGGAGACCACGATATTCAGGACTGGAAACCACGATATTCAGGACTGGAGACACGATATTCAGGACGGGATAGCATAAGTACCCTGAAATGTGTCATCATTGGTTGCCTTTCTCGTTTTGTTGGTTCGCTGGATCCAATCTACCACTTCCTTCGAAGAAACGACGGTTGCACTGTGTTCCTTGTACGTGAAGTCACCCGATGTATTCATTCCTGCATCTTTTACAATCCATTTTCATTAAAAAAAAAAAGGTGTTAGTTTTTGTCCTGAATGCTGCATTAGGCCTCAATCTTCTTTTCCCGTATTAATAGAGGATCAGACACTCCATCGGAACGTTTCAAAATCAGCGGTCCACGAGGAGACCTGACTAATACGGTACAGCAGTGTGTATCCTCTGTGCACAGTCACGTTATCACTCCCTCCCTCCCATGGGCGGACACATCACAGAGGTACATTCCACATCTAGAGCTCACCAGGGGGGGGGGGGGGGTCACAACACCAAGGTCACAACACCAATATCATCACCCCCCCCACACCTAGAACTCACCAGGGGGGGTCACAACACCAATACAATCACCCCGCCCACAATCTTTCTCTGAGCCTCGTTTGGTTTGGATCCCCCAGGCTTATTCTCCAACAGTGTGGATCATCAATGAGTAGCTTCCATGGGTCAGGCTATGGTCTGGCTTGGATACACCTCCATCATGGCAGTGTTAAGCAAGCATGGCCGCGCGCATGGCGGCACAATGGTCGTATGAGAATACGTGATGGGTTCATGGCAGTGGGAGCCACTGGTGGCGACACTCACCAGCCCGGCCGACATGACTTTACATGAAAGGCTGGCATGACTCTCATGTCAAAAATGTTGACAAGACCACATGATAAAAAGCCATGAGAGAAGATTAAGTCCAGAGAATTTAATGTGGGTGACTTGCAACTTGGCCCTGCCCTGCTGGCGTATGACAACCCTTGCGCTTCAAGACTTGCTACATCCTCTCCGATCCTCCTCACCAACACTCCTATACCACCCGTGTTCTGACCTACACCCAGGCAGTATATACATATTTGCAGTCTCACCCACACACATACACTTAATACTCCACCAACTACAAAGACAGTCTGTTTACCTCCACGTTCTACTCCCCCCCCTTCAATTCAATCTAATGCCTTGTCACCGTACAATCACGTCAAGTCCACTCCACACTGAACATTGCAAGGCACGAAAAATAGTACCATACACTCATACAACGCTCCGGTGTGAGTGTGGTTAAACCCGGCGTTTTATCCTACACACACACACACACACATACAAAAACACTGGACAAATGAAATGTATGTCGGGAGGAACAGTTGTGTGGTGTTGTGTGGACAGTGTGGGCAAATGGGTTTAGGGGGCGCTGTCTGGCGGGGCACAACTTCTAGCCTAACCTGTCAACGGAGTGAAACCAGTGTCTGGTGACAGCCACACCAGGCACCAGTTGCAGTGCTGTCTGTATACACCCCCCCTCCACCACCATTCCCGAGGTCTCTGCCGTAGTGTCGGTGGTCGCCGCAGCACACACACACACACACACACACACCACACCGGGGCAGCAAGCATCATGGTCTCCCACAACAGGATGCGACACTCTCTCTCTCTCCCTCTTCCTGAGCTGCACCACAACAGGAGGTGGACATCATCCCCACCCCCCTCCCTCCTTTGCCCTGCAGCACCACCACCAACACTGACTATACCGTAACGTGACAACATACAACATTTCCCCTCTTTACTTAGCCCCTCACCAGCCTCCCTCTCTCTCGCCCCCCTCACACACACACACACATATATATATATATATATATATATATATATATATATATATATATATATATGTGTGTGTGTGTGTGTGTGTGTGTGTGTGTGTGTGTGTGTGTGTGTGTGTGTGTGTGTGTGTGTACCGTATGAATGTCTGCCTGAATATCTGCCTATCTCAAACAAATGATATTCAGGAGCATTTATACTACATGTGTTCCCTCTTATATGATCGTGGATCCTGTATAATCAGTAGACACGACAGACTGTCTACGACCACTTCCATGACGAAGGTCTGCTGCCGGATCTACAGTGGTGGGCTCCTGCTGGCCCCTACAGGGAACCTCCCCACGTTATACATCATATGCTGACTATACTTATTGATCTCCCCGCCACCAGACGGCTCCCATGATGACGACGCCGCCCCCGCCCCGGCCCTCGCTTTATCTCCAAGCCGCAGCAGCCTTACCCGCCTTCAAAAACGCCCCCCTCCGTGAGCCACAGCCTCACTACAGTTCTTGCTCCAACCCTCGCCGCGCTGGCCCGCCCCTCGGCAGGGTTCCCCCCCCTCGCGGGACGAGGGAGGAACCACCATCCGCAGGGGGTCTTCCCCGGGACCAGGAGACGACCCCCTGGCAATGGTGCCCCCCCCCCCCCTCCCTCGACAGGGTCTCCCACGGGACCCTGGGGTGACCCTGGCGGAGCAGCGCACGAGGGGCCCTGGCCAGGGCAGCAGCAGCAGCTCCTCACAGCAACAGTTAACACAGCTGTGCTTGGGCCAGTGCGTCGCCCCGTCGGAGCCGTCACCATGGCGACCCACGGGGCGGCACCCCCATCCCCTGCCTACTACTACCACGCGCTACACAACGCACCACATCACTTTCGATGGTCCGTAGATATGACTGTGAGTAGCAGGGTACTCCACTTGAGGCGGTCCAGCCACCGAACAACTCCCATCCCCTATCTTATTGTAAGTTTTAAATGACACCTCTAAGATCCACTCAGATAAAAAGTCTATTTTTGATGAAAGGAGACACAGTCCCTCCTCCGCCCCCTTCTCATTAGGGCGTACTGCGGCCGCGACTAGCCGTAGAGAGCGGCCGCGACGCATATACACTTAAAGTCTACCAAAATACTTCCCAGACAAAGGCCGCGGGAGTAGCATATCCCAAGCCTCCCCCACCGGCACGTGCACCATCACAGGGCCAGTGTTGCATCGAGTCCCTGGACGTCCCTGCCGCTATCCTGTCTCCCAAGGGGGTACCGTCACCAACCATCAACCTCCCTAACTTTGCTCGCTCTCCACACCCTCTGACCTCTACACTCCGTCAATACACCATACGCTTGTGTCACTCACTACTACCTTTCCACGCTACAGAGCATTCACTCTCATCTCTTTTTTGCATACTGTATTGTTTTCGTCGTGCCATCAACATCTCCCTCCTCTATATAATGCAACAATCTCAGTCCCTCCCCCTCTTCTCTGGAAACTGCCACGCATTACAGTCTCCTATTGAATTACTGTGGCGGGAGTGTTCGTCTTTTCTGTACCCGACTAACAATCATTTTCGTATTCACGAGCCACACGTCACCTTATATAGTGAATACTGTATCTACTTCTTCCTGTATGGGCGATGTAAGTTCTCTTCAACTACAGTATACAGTCCGGTTATATGTTTACAATGCCCTCTGCCTTGAACAACTGGTCATCCGTCCCCTTCTTCTTCGTATACTTCAAGAGACTTTTCATCATCTTTTCCTGCACACTGTATAGCTCATGGTCCCAATTAGTGTATATCATGACAATGGTTTTATAATGTGTTGCCACTGCGGTATCTCTCAGTTTACTGGAAATTACAATTCTTTCCATATAAACTATGAGTCCTCAGCGTATCCTATAATGTAAACTGTCCATCACAGACCTCTGTAATGTACTGGTGTGATACCACACACAATACATTACCTTGGATAAACTGTATGAATCATGCTCTCCTACAGCTGTTTATGGTTCCTTCTCTATATACCGTATGACCCCAATCCGTTCGTCTATAGCTGAACCCTGTACCCTCTCCAATCCTCTACAGCTGATCCCAATACACTCAACTTCTCCAACTGTCTACACTCGAATCCTACACCTTCGCCGTTAGTCGACACCCAGTACCTTCTCTCATCAACTCTACTGTCCAGCCGTCTACAGGTGAACCCTGTGCCTCCTCGTGTGCGTGTGCCACACCAGTAGTGGCGCGGGGCAGGGCTGGGCTACGGTACCACGGCCGCCCACGTGTCCGCCGCCACAACGTCGGGATATTTGCCAGTGAGTAAAATGGGCGGCCGGAAAGACGAGAGGACGTGTTGCTGGGGGGAGCGACCCAAGGGCTCCCACACCAGGCTGATGGCCCTCCGTCACGGGCCCGCTCGCCCGCCGCTCCATCCTCGCCACCTCCACACATACACACACACACACACACACACATATCTACAACAGTCAATACAACACACGTCCATATAAACACAGACACAGACACACACACACACACACACACACACACACACACAGCACCTCCAACACTTCCTCCCCTTTCGCACACTCCCCCATCGACACTCACTAGCTCTTCCCCGCCAGCGAGTGGCCACTAGGCTACCGCTCTCCCCACACTCATTCCTCTTCCCCCATCATCGACGCTATTCCTCCCCCCTTAGCCATATCAATATAATTCCCTCCTTCCTCCCTCCCCTCAATAAATAACCATCCCCCCCCCCCCACTCAAGCCTTACCCACACCTTACGAGCACAGTCAAGTCCCACCCCAGTCACGTACTGGTGTAGAAAGCACTACAGCAAGGCGTAAAGTTCGGCGCCTACCACAACGGATACAAAATACTTCCCCGGCCCACACCCCTCCCCACCACACGATACATAAAACATAACTACAGCCACACACCCTCACAAAACAATACGAGAGCCACACCTTACAAAACAACACCAGAGCCACACCTCTCACCACCACTGCTGCAGCCGTCAGCACCACAGCCACACCCCTCCACCACCACACCAGAACCACACCCCTCACCACCACTGCTACATCTGTCACCACCACACATCACAAAAAAAGAACACTAGAGCCACACCCCTCACCACCATTGCCACAGCCGTCACCACCACAGCCACACCCCTCCACCACCACAGCCACACCCCTCCACCACCACACACCACACCAGAACCACACCCCTCACCACCACTGCCACAGCCGTCACCACCACAGCCACACCCCTCACCAACACACAATATATATAAAAAAAAACGATGGATGCAAGAAAATTGGTGATTTCAGACCCTCAAGGCCTACAATTTCGACAAGTTTGTGGCATCTTTACCGAATGCAATATCATTAAAGACATCCTGATGCTACATTCAAATTTTGCTATGGTCTGAGCTATGAATACATCTGATGCAAACATGCCCAGCACAGGTATATTCTGTAACTACATGGCCTATATGTCATGTATTATGACCGTCTGTATTACTCTCAATGAAAACAACTGTACAGTGTCCTGTTATAAACACATGATGACACTCATCGCATATGTAACTTGTTTATGTTTTGCATTTCCCAAACTATAGAACTCGTCCGTTGTATATATATATATATATATATATATATATATATATATATATATATATATATATATATATATATATATATATATATATTTTTTTTTTCATACTATTCGCCATTTCCCGCGATAGCGAGGTACCGTCAAGAACAGAGGACTGGGCCTTTGAGGGAACATCCCCACCTGGCCCCCTTCTCCGTTCCTTCTTTTAGAAAAAAAAAAAAAAAAAGAAAACGAGAGGGGAGGATTTCCAGCCCCCCGCTCCCTTCCCTTTTAGTCGCCTTCTACGACACGCAGGGAATACGTGGGAAGTATTCTTTCTCCCCTATCCCCTATATATATATATATATATATATATATATATATATATATATATATATATATATATATATATATAAAGTGATGCGTTCCCACATCCCCATGATAATGTACCCATACAAGCCTTGATACTATGTATACCCTGCATCAACCAGACTCGTATTATAATAAAAGTACCATGAATCATTCATTCCCCTACTTGTTACCTGTGTCACGGTCAATATCACTAAGGATCCTGTCAATATCAATGTATCTGATGTACCCTAAATCTCCCTCCTTCTCGGATGGGAAGATTGACCCGATGGTTCCCTGGGCCGATCTGGGCCCACCAGTCACCCTCTATGGGGAGGTACTGTGCCCACCTTACGCTCTATACTTGCCTCCACCAACCTACCCACAGTCAGTGTACACTCGCCATCCCTGCTATTATTGATGAGCTTTATCTACGAATATCTGGAAAAATATAACCACCACACATTACATGAAACACCAACGTAGCCACAGCCCTCGCCACCATTAAACACACCATCACAGCCACAGCCCTCACCACCACACATCACGTGAAACAGCACCATAGCCACACCCTTATCAACCACAGCATAAAACACCCCCACATAAAGCATTAAACTCCATCACAGCACAAACCACCGCACATCACCTTAAACTCCACCACAGCCACAGCCCTTACCACCACACACCACATATAATACACTACCACCATAGCAACGCCCTTACCCACCACAGCCACAGCCCTTACCACTACACACCACATATAATACACCACCACCATAGCAACGCCCTAACCCACCACAGCGACAGCCCTTACCACCACACACCACATATAATACACCACCACCATAGCAACGCCCTTACCCACCACAGCACAAGACACCACCACAGCCAGGCCCTACACCGTAAGTAATCTCACGGACCTTCGGCCAAACCTAAACTTAGGTCAGGCCCTTCCTGCAGCAAGCTGTCATCTAGGAACCTTTTCAGCATGACGGTGAGACCCTTCAGCTCAGGGGCACAACGCTTGGCTCTACTAGCCTGACCTCTGACCTGACCATGAGGAGTCGTACCGTCATGCTGCTGGGGTAGAGTACTACCGAGGCTACGTGCTCCACATGTACACCCTTCTGTGATGCAACCAGCACCTGGGACCATCACTAACCACACAATGCCACCAGTACATTCTACCACACAATACTACCAGTACATTCTAGCACACAATACCACCTGTACATTCTACCACACAATATCAACAGTACATTCTACCACACAATACCACCAGTACATTCTACCACACAATATCAACAGTATATTCTACCACACAATGCCATCAGTACATTCTACCACACAATACCACCAGTACATTCTACCACGCAATACCACCTGCACATTCTACCACACAATATCATCAGTACATCCTACCACACAATACCACCATTACATTCTACCACACAATACCACCAGTACATCCTACCACGCAATACCACCACTACCACACAATACCACCAGTACCTTCAAGCACCACAACCACACAATACCACCAGTACCACCTCCCACCACCACCACCACCACAAGGAACCAGCTCTCATTACCGATTCTAAAAGTCGACCGAGGCCGGGACAATTACCGCATATAAATTCCCACCAGCCCAGATGAGGGTGGTGTTGGTGGTGGTGATGGTGGAAGCGATCACCACCACCATCATGATATTCACATAGGCAGGGGTCGTGGTGATACTGGTGGATGCTGGTAATGGGTGGTGGTGTAGCTGAGAACGATCAGTGTGGTTAGGCGAGGAGGTGAATGTGGCAGTGGTGGCTGTTGAGTGGTGGTGGTGGAGTGCCGGTGGAGAGAGAGTGGCGGTGGTGGTGGTGGTGGTGGGGAGGAGGAGAGAGCCCGCATCCTGTGGTAACTACGCCATATCCTCCCGTCCCGCCCCAACCATCTGTCTTTGGGCAGAGAAATGTAAAAACCTCAGCCAGCCAATCAGCCTCGCGATTACTGCAGTTAATGTTGCCACTTCCCGAGGGGTTGGGGGAGAGAAGGCAGCCAGCCAGCCAACCAACCAGGCAGGGAGGGAGGGAAGACCTACCTACCTACATATCCCAATGTACATACGACGATACTTTGCTTTAAAAAAAAAAAAAAAAAAAAAAAAAAAGCAGGATTAGCGCGGAGCGCTCACCGCACTAGAGAGAGAGAGAGAGAGAGAGAGAGAGAGAGAGAGAGAGAGAGAGAGAGAGAGAAATATATATATATATATATATATATATATATATATTGATACAGACAGCATTAAGACCCATCGTATGTGTGTACCTGCGCCAGCAGATACCATGCACAGGAGCAAGATAATGCCATGCCCACCCATTAAACCCTCCTCAGCCTCACCGAGATTTATACAGCAGCCTCGCCACCCACCACCACCACCACCAACTAAAACTTTCCAAACTGTAGTTAAATCAGTTTTGGGGAAAACTTGGCGTCCTGAAGAGTAATTGCAAGAAAAAACACGCTTATACTGTAATTAACAATGTAATTAAAAAAAGTCGTTCATTAACCGGTATATATATATATATATATATATATATATATATATATATATATATATATATATATATATATATTGCAAGGGTGACCGTTCCTGACAGTGACGCACTCACGGGCCGCCCAGGGTCGAGCACAAACGTTCGAATCCTGGCTCAGGCAGTCGGTACACAATCAACCCAGCTGTTCATCCACCCCTAGGGGTTTGTCGATAAAACGGGTGTGTTTGTGTGCGCATATATATATATATATATATATATATATATATATATATATATATATATATATATATATATATATAGCGTTAATGGGGCGGCCTTGATTAGGGCCTCAGCTGCCCGTGCCGTCTCAGCAAATAAAAAAAGAAAATGAAAAAGTTTCGTCTATTCCACACATCATTGCTTCCAAACTTGTTCCATGAATATCACATATGTTCCACGCCTGCTACACAAGCTCCTTGTTTACCACATACGCTCCGTGCCCACCACATATGTTTCATGCTCAACACACGCTTTCCATGCTTACCACACGTATTTAATGCTTACCACTCATGCTCCAAGGGTACTACACATGCTCAATGCTTACTTCACATGCTCCATGCTGACTACTATTTCCATGCTTACCTCATCCGTTCCACGCTGCTTACCAGACATGTTGGAATCTTCTCACACATGCTCCATGCTTACCACACATGCTCCATGCTTACTACACATGCTCCATGCTTACCACACATGCTCCATGCTTACCACACATGCTCCATGCTTACCTCACATGCTCCATGCTTACCAAACATGCTCCATGCTTACCATACATGCTCCATGCTTACCTTACATGCTCCATGCTTACCTTACATGCTCCATGCTTACCTCACATGCTCCATGCTTACCTCACATGCTCCATGCTTACCAAACATGCTCCATGCTTACCTCACATGCTCCATGCTTACCTCACACGCTCCATGCTTACCTCTCCTCCCACATACATACCACGACACCTACACATGAACCAGTGCTCCCTCACTCACAATATAGACCCCATGGCTCCCACACAAACGATCCAGTCTACGATAACCACACCACGCCCTACCCCCCAGCAAGTGTACATAGACCGGCAGATAGACAACCAGAGACAGCCTGATAGATCGAAATAGACACATGGATAGAACAGGTAAAGACAGACAGATAGATAGATAGATAGACAGACAGAGACAGCCAGATAGATCGAAATGGACACACGGATAGATAAGGTAGAGACAGACAGAGACAGCCAGATAGATCGAAACAGACACATGGGTAGAACAGGTAGAGAGACAAGACAGACAGAAACAGCAAGATAGATCGAGATAGACACACGGATAGATAGTTATACAGATAAAGACAAATAAATAGATATACCTACAAGTACCTACGACGAAATTTTGCCTCATACAACAGGGGAAACGGTAGCGATTCGCAAGTCTTGTTTCTTGAACTGTACTGTTTCCACTCGGCCGACACGCATCCAACATAACTTACAGTCCGACGTTCATCAAGGACTGACCAACAACGAAATCATGCTTCTGGCATGTTCCCCATCTCTCCTGGTGTTCTGGTAGGCACTACATATCTATCTATCTATCTATATATATATATATATATATATATATATATATATATATATATATATATATATATATACATATTCTTTTGTCACCTGATTTTTGTATGGAGAGAGAGAGAGAGAGAGAGAGAGAGAGAGAGAGAGAGAGAGAGAGAGAGAGAGAGAGAGAGAATGAACACATGATTAACACTTCGCTAAGGAGGCTAAGCAAAGCCCACCCACCCAGCACCACCTTTCCCTTCCCCCCGGAGCCTCTCTAGCTCGGCCTCAGCAACCGGCCGAGTCTCACAATAAATCAAACTGTGGCTTTGTTTTGCTGGTGCACCAGCTGAAACCCAACCGCTAACGTCTTGACTCGCCACAAGAAGCTGGCCTTGGTGGAAATTTCTTGTGCAGACCGTTGTACCTTGATCTGAATCTTATATACGATATTATACACCACACATATGTGTGTGTGTGTGTGTGTGTGTGTGTGTGTGTGTGTGTGTGTACGAGTGTGCATGGAAATAATCGCAAGCAGTCCATCTTTCATACAATCACTTCTCTGAGAATTCGAACATGCTCATTGACTATTTTTTTCTCGTTATGGCAAAAATGAACCTTGTACAGCATTCAACCCCACGCCAATCGCGGCAGTAATGCTAATTCCGTTGTCCATCACGTAGCATTACCCAACCGCTGACCTTCCCGTCTCCAATTCAGCAGCACAGCAGCAGCAGCAGCAGCTTGCAGTACTTTTACCAACCCAACGAATCGTGCGCCCGCCAACGCTGCTACTCCAGCACTCAAAGTGTGAAGGACAAACTACTCACTACAGCAACTGTGTTTATGTCGTGAACCCAATAATATTACATGACACTTGCCGTCTTCTGATGGACGATCACTGCCCAATCCGAATTCTCATAACAAAAATCTTTATCGTAAATTTTTGTTGACAAGGTAAGATAACATACGTTCCCGACCTCCGGCATCACATGTTGTAAACAAAGCCAAATGGAATCTCGCGGTACACTGGGAATACCAACAACATTTCATCTTTTTCTCGGTTTTGAGTCTGACTGTCCCCAAGCAGCATTTGCGAGATTCTGCATGGACTGACCATCACCCGACTCATCGAGCCAACCTGTCAATAAGCAGCCATCACAAGCGAGAACATCATCTAAAAATAATCAAAATGGGCGACGTGCAGCGTGGTCCCCCAACCTTGGAGAGGCGGAGTCGAGCTTGGCGGCCACACCGATTGTTCCTTTACCTACCTACCTGGCCCCCCCCCCAACCCCTCGTCCCTATTCGCTGGTTCCTAGTCCCTATCATTCTAGTCATCAAGTTTCCCCTGTTTGGCCACCACCTCTACTGCCTCTTGTTTCTTTCAATCCGTCGATGATCTGTTGATGTACTTCGGGTTTGAGCCGTATGTCCAATGCCCATCTACTACAAGTTCACCCATTAGGACCTGCCTCAGTTAAGCTCTTATTTTCTCATGTCTAAGTTCGCCCAAACCATCTCCCATATCTATCCTCCCCGTTTCCTTCAGTCAATTGCAGACCATTTTCGCGTCCAGATCCTTCTTTGTTTCCCGACAAGCCTACCTCTCTGTAGCTGTCAAAACCTGGGAATTATCAGACTCTGCTTCCCAGGAGCTCACCTGTTTTTTGTTCTGCATTACATTAAACTGTTCCTTGCAGGACTCGAAACTAGTCTTTGTCTGCTTCGCTACCCTTAACCCCTTGTCCTTTGTTCCATAAATAGAATTATTTCCACCCACGACCAAGCCTAACCGCCTACCACAAGCAGCATTCTCTACTGTTTTCTACTTAGCCAACGACCTTGTCAACTTGCACGGTCAATCAGCGTAGGGTTTGCTCTTCTCATTCTCTCCCCGTATCAAGGCCTCGAGTAGGATGATACGATCCCTACTCCAGGTACTATGACTCAAGTTTCCTCCACTGTGTTTACTATTTACATACCCCTCTCCCCACTTGCTGCCAGGGTATAATTTTACTGAATGTTTCACTTTCCCCACCTTGAGCTCATGCCACAAGTTCCCTTACTCATAACTTTCGTCTGCAACGACAACCTGGAGTGCCGTTTAAAACGGTTGGACTAACCCTTGTCAATTAATGCGCCCATTGGTTTCAATATCCAGGAAAAATTAAGAATTCGAAGGACAAGATTCGTAATTCATATGCTCATACTAGATGTTACACGTAAGTTTGTAAAAACCTTGCACCATAAATCTAATCGATCACGTACATCAAATTTACTACTTGTTCGACATCCTCCTTTCTTTATCTTAAACTGTACATATGGTCACTTCTAGGTGTCCATCATATCATTTCATCGTCCTCCCTCATTCATTAGTTACCGGGTTTCTAACTGTTTCGTATTCTCCCATTGGTTTTAGACCTACCCCAATCGCTGTTTCGTGTCAAACCTGCTAAACCTGATCACTTACATCTTAATCGGTTAATATTCACTCAAAAGCAAGATTAAATATTCACATCCTGTTCTTAATCAGTTAACATTCACCCGAGGAAAAGTGTTCTTGATTTCAGGGTCGCCAACGCTTACTGCCATCAACGACAGCTTAAACTCCTCTAATTTGTCCAAACAGTCGAGAAATAAACGATAAGGGGGAAAGATCTCACTGGCCGCCTACTGTCTTATGATAAACACCAGCACCACCTTCCACGGGGTGTCATCAGCGAGCCCGGAGCTCAGAGTGACCGCCGTGAGCTGCGTTAAACACAGGTTGTACATCGTCGTCTGCCTTCTAAATGACACCTCTCCATTGTCCTGCATTATGGCGTCACTACACTAAATCAGCCTCCCTTGAATGAGATAGATCTGAGGCACAGGTCTTCACTACCCTCCCATTCTCCTGTCGAGATTTTTTTTTTCTTCTCCTCTCCCCGAGAAAGAATGGAGGTGCAAGACGGCCGTAAACGCAAGGAATACTCCCAGAAATGTTTTTACTCCTGAGGAGTAAGCTGAGCCTTAAAAAGAGTGTTATGTGTCAACCGAACCAAGCCTATTCAACTCGGCAGGTACCTGAGGTGGTCGAGAATTAACCCATCAGCTGGCTACGCTAGCCAACACTGGCCGTTTATATAAAGCTGCTGGGAAAGAGGGAGTGGCTCTCAACTCACGGCTCCCTGGACACACCATCCACCTGTTCCCTGGCAAGACTCCATCTAACCCCACCGATATAAAAAGAACAAAAATAAAGCTACGGAAGAGGGCGGACAGGCGAAGAGGTGTAACAAAACATTGCTGTGGCTTACTCACCGGGATGTACACTAGCATGTTATGTCCTGATGCACGGTTTAAAATCCCGTCTTCACGATAACTTCATGTGTTCTCCCTCGCTCACAACACCAGCGGTCTATTGGGTCTGAGCGGACTGGAACACAACTAACTCCTCGAAACACTCACTCTCCACCTCCACGACAAACTCTCCATACAATCCGGTCCTTGAGGTGGTTATTGGCACATAACTCATGGGAAATATTTGCTCCGTTGGTGGACTACGTCATTAGCTCACAGGAGGCTGGCACCCTCACAGATACGTGTCCCGCTGTGGGCGCCCAGGAGCCGCCTGTGGGGCCTCCTGCTGATCCCGTAGGTGATGGCGGCTCATTATGCCTTGCCCATCTTAATCCTGAAGCAGTTTGGGGCTTGTAGGAAAGCAGAGGTCGTGGGGGAGGGGTGGGGGGGGTTCGCGGTTCTGGAGCAGGCGCAACAATCTCCCTCCCGACCGCGGGTTCGTCTCCCACTGAACGTCCCGCGCACACACCCGTATTGACTCCGCCACGAGGCCACGTTGCCACATTTACCCCCATAACTAAATACACAACATTCACCATAACCCTATTTCCCTCTTATTGGATCGCCAGAATGCTTCAGGATGGCAATCTATAGAAGTTTTCGCCATCGTTCATCAGTAAGGGAGGCAGTAGATTGATACACTTAACGGTAATTCCACCAGCCCACGCTTGTGAGTGAAATCAATAGAACTGCCTGATCCGCAGGTTTGGCACATCTGCACGGCGAGTCGATGGCACCCAAAGGCACTGTCCCACGCTCGCGCCAAACAAACAAAGAATAAATAACAAAACTATTAAACAGTGGAAGCATAAGGACAGAATGAGACATCAAAAACCGCGAGACAAAGGCAACAGCCCTTCATAAGCCCAGTCTACCGTCAAGTAGAACCAATGGCAGGGTGACTACTGACGGGGGTCCCCGAGCATCACCATAACGTAACTCATCACTACTTTACACACGGTGCATCTACAACTTGAATTAACTCGCTCCTCTTAGGAGAAAAAAATATATATATACATACTGCCATACCTCTTCACAAGGGACCAAAAAAAAGTGAATTTTTCCACCGGTCCACAATACTATGACAGGGACGAGCCACCGGGCACCATGAGCGACCAGGGACGGCGGGCAATACGTAAACAGAGGCAACTTCCGCCCACATGATGTAAACAATGACTTTTGTGGGTCGTGCAAGGCCTCAAGGAAGGCTTTTACACTTCCGTCTACTGTCCCATATATTGCCGACACAGTCCGGGATGGTCGTAACATGCTGGGACCTCGCTAACACTCCCCTCAACTTTACCAAAAACACTCGCTCAAACTACTTCGTCTCTCCTGGAACCGTCATAAGCCTGAACCTCTCTTACCCTACGACCCCTTTACAACGGCTCTCCTGGTAAGCCAAGGACCTATCCCCCTCCTTCTCCTCCTTTCCTCTCCCTATCCTAAGGCCCGAGGCTTCTCATACCTCTATCCCTACACATACCCTTGCTATCTGGGACGTGTCTCATCCCCAGCCGGTTCCTGTAGACGTGTCTTGGCGCACGGGATCCCTCCAAAGTCTCATCCTTAGAACGTAGCCAACTAAGACCTCTCTTACCCTCCCGTCACCCCCACTCTGGACCCGTCCAGGCTACGGCAAGAGCTATTGGCAGATCTGTCCAAGATGGAGGAGGGGTAAGGGAGTTAAGCAGACCAGTCCTGGAACGGGTGGAAGAGTGGGTGGAAAAAAAAAAAGTCCTAGCGGGAGAGATTGGGGAAGGACAGCTAGGTGGACAAGACATAGTATTGGGTACCACAGCTAGGTGGACAAGACATAGTATTGGGTACCACAGCTGGGTGGACGAGACATAGTACGGAGTACCACAGCTGGGTGGACGAGACATAGTACGGGGTACCACAGCTGCGTGAACAAGACAGTACGGAGTATCACAGCTGGGTGAACGAGACAGTACGGTGTACCACAGCTGGGTGGACAAGACATAGTACGGGGTACCACAGCTGGGTGGACAAGACATAGTACGGTGTACCACAGCTGGGTGGACAAGACATAGTACGGGGTACCACAGCTGGGTGGACGAGACATAGTACGGAGTACCACAGCTGGGTGGACAAGACATAGTACGGGGTACCACAGCTTCTTACAAGTGATATGGGGGGAGGGGGTTAACACATGTGGTTGGACCCTACAAGTGGATAAAACTGTTGGGTAGACATGACCTGGTAGGGGGTAACATATACGAATACACCACATCCATCAAGCACAACAAACCCATCTGATGTTTACTGAGGCACAAGTCGCTGGATGGTACCTTTAAAAATCTAGTCTAGGTGTCTAAAGAACTACAAGTGACTGGATGGTACCTACAACAAGCTAGCCCGGGGTCTCAAGAACTACAAGCGATTAGATGGTACCTACAACAAGCTAGTCTGGGGTCTCAAGAACTACAAGCGATTAGATGGTACCTACAACAAGCTAGTCTGGGGTCTCAAGAACTACAAGCGATTAGATGGTACCTACAACAAGCTAGTCTGGGGTCTCAAGAACTACAAGCGATTGGATGGTACCTATAACAACCCAATCTAGGGGCTTAAGAACGACAAGTGACTGGAGAGTACCTACAAGCCGGTCTGGGGCCTTGTGAGCAACAAGTGACTGAAGCTATTAGCACTCACAAGAAACCACTCTAGGGTCTTGTGAGCTACAAATGAGTGGATAATACCCATAACAAGCCAGTCTGGGTCCCTTACAAGTTACAAGTGACACGTCACTCACTGGTACATAAAATAACACAGTCCTGGGATTTTCTGAGACAAGTCACTGGCTGATGTCCCTAACAAACCAGTCTGGGATCGTCCGAGATACAAGTTGCTCATCAAAACAAGCTAGACTGGTGGGTGATGTGATACAGCCACCGACTGGCCACCATCACGGCTGCAAGCCTGGACAGAACCTGAGGCTTGATGGCCAGGTAAACAATACATCACAATGCCAACCAAGGTGAGGAGGTGAACAATGTAATAAAGTAGCAGCTCCCTCCCCGTGATGGGAGATGATCCACCTACACCAAGCGATCAACGAGGTTAAGCTGTGAAGTACATGTATGGCGTCTGTCGTTACAAGATGTCGAAGAATCTAAATAAAAAAATGATTACGGATTTCATGAACTACAGTTTGGGGCCTTAAGACATTACAATCGTAAAAGAAAAACAGAGAAAATAATAATAATCTTCGTCTCTCTCAAAATCTTTCTTCAAATTCTGCATTATTTTTTTCTTTCCAGGGGAAAGGGGGTTTCTCTCCCCTGAGCTAAAGCGAAACCCCTAAATTCAGTAATCGCCGCACCAAGTTCGGGAATCGACCCTAAGTATTCGAATCCCAACAAGCTGCCGTTACACAACGAACGAGACAGCATCAGTAAATGTTTCGAACATTCCTGCTTCCCTCGGCTGCTCGGGCCCTTGCCAACTGACCACCACTTCCTCCTACTCGCTACATAAAAGGTTCAGGTGATATTCGACTCTTCTAGTATTGATTGTGACCACTCACTCACTCTCCCACTTCGGATGGGAGCTAAACTCGGTCGTGCTTCATATTTACGGCGATCCCTACACAATTTACGAACAAAACCCAGATCTGAACCCCTTGACTTAATATAGCCCACAGTGAGTATAATCCTATGTTAAAACTGTTTACGCTATCTATCACTCGGTCATAAATCTAACGACCCGTTCCCATCAAGTGTACGTTGCGATAGATCGGGATGCCTCCAGCTACCGAACACACCCTGATGAACGTAGAGCATCAGTGTGCCAAAGAACCAAAGGTTTCCTCAACTACTACAATGATTACACTAAATCTGGGCAACTTTCCAGCGCGTGAAACTAGAACTGAAAATTTAAAAACATGAGCTATAAATTAAAAGCTGGATATGCAAATTGAAAACTGGGGCTGGAAATTAAAAACTAGGGTTGGGAAACTTAAAAAAAAGAAAAAAAAAGACCTGGAAATCATAAGCCAAAGCTGGAAATAAAATTTGGAGCTGGAAATCATGAGCTCTGGGCCTGGAAACTTTTCGTACCTAATTATTCTGTAGAACTTGGAAGTCTGCTGGGAAAAGAAGACAATTATTTTCCAGTTCTCCCTCCCCCCCTCTCCTTCCCACATCCCCAGTTTGGGCTTATTCCAAGCGTTTAAGACTCAAGACAGGAGTGACAGTGTTTCGTGCTGGTGTTCTTACAGATGAGAAGGATCTCCGGCCACTTCCAGTCTCGAAAAAGATCCGGGACTACTACTACTACTGCTGGAGTCCGACCACCGTCTCCAGGTGCTGGAATGGCCGTAAAAGTGAGGGTGAGGGAAGGAAAGCGTACATGCCTCCACGACAGACCTGACTGGCCAAGCTGCTGCTCCTTCTGCTGATGTTAAGGATGCGCCGGGGGATGATCCTTGTCTCTGAACGGCCATTCCCCCCCTCCTTCCCATTGGCCTAGCGAGCCTAAGAACGGCTCATCCTGTAGTTTGGCTCCTTGTGAATTCATATGTACAGAAAGTGGGAAAAAATTTTTCCAGGGACCTACGTCAGTGCTACAGGCACTTCGAATTATTCACGAGGCGCGCTGGCTACCTAGGGTAGTGCGTCCAACGTGGCTAACGTCTCCATTCACATCTTGACCACCACCACCACCACACAACACGCCACCACTCACCCACCCACACACACACACACACACACACATCAACACCACACAAAAACACGCCAACACTACCCCCCTCCCTCCCTGAACCTCCCCACCCTACACACACACACACACACACACACACCGCTTCTTCACTCCACTTAATCAATAATCACTCTCCCTGGCATTGTGTGATACACCTTTAGCCCTCGGTAATAATTCAACCATGGCATCTGTCCATATCTTTTGTGGTCTTCTCTCCTCTCCTCTTACCTTCTTACCCCTTAGGCACGACGGCAGGGCCCTTGAGCATATAAAATGACCTGATCTTTACTTAGGCCTCTAATTTCCATATCTCCCATGTGGCGATGCCAACTGAAGAGGAGTCATCAATACACCGTCATAATCAGTTTTCCATACCAATTTTCTCACACCTTCAGTCTCTCTCCCTCTGGTGTTCTCCGGGTAATAACGCTTCGTAAGTCTTCCTCTCCCACTGCTCTTACATGTCTGGTTATCTGGGCCACCAGCAGACTAACGTTCCACACACACACACATCAGACACCGGACACCACACCCACTCACTCCATCCCCCCCTCACCATGCAGGTTTTCCTGCACACTCCAACACTGGAATTCATCCAGTTCCCCCAGAGCTCTGGATGAACAACCTCAAGAGTCCTCCTCTCCCCTTAGCGTGACTCCAGCTCACTTCACTTGTCTCACTACCATGTTTACCGATGATCAACCTTTTGAGCACGACTGTACGACCCTTCAGCATGACCTGGACGAACCTTTGGGGGGTATGATGACATGG
Source organism: Panulirus ornatus (assembly GCF_036320965.1). Taxonomy (NCBI): domain Eukaryota; kingdom Metazoa; phylum Arthropoda; class Malacostraca; order Decapoda; family Palinuridae; genus Panulirus; species Panulirus ornatus. The sequence continues at coordinate 18,248,117 of NC_092291.1, forward strand.
CCTCTGACCTGTCAGGGATCGTGACATCCTGCCATAAGGGTCGTACCGTCACGCTCAAGGATCGCACAGCTGTGTTCCAACGGTCGTACCTTCGTGCTCAAGGCCCTACAGTTATACTCGTCAGTCGTAACGTTGTATCTAATAAGAGTCGTTGTTGTTGTCTTCAAGGACTGTGCCATCGTGCGGAAGTGGGTAATCCTGAATGCGTGTGCAATCATCGACTAATTCTTTCCCACTCTCAAGGACACCACGTCTCGCCTGCCTGTGCAGTGCTAACAGGCAATGCCTGGAACCATATATGACAACCTCCGCGTCAGAACTGATCGTCTCACTTTCCCTTAAGTATGAGGACTAGGGGCCTTTGGGCTATGACATTTTCTTTTCAAACGTTCAATGTAATAACATAAATCTCTTATCAATTTCTCATCTCAAAGTATCCTTTGTCAACCATTCTAGTTAACCCTGCTCTTCTACTTCACCTCGATGAAGAAGTGGGACTGCTGTTGTACGATCCTCGGCGTCTACACCACCCTGGTTAAGACTCACCGTGGCGACGGGCCGATCATGGCTGCTCCTCGGGAACAAGAACTGAGGGGCACTTGTTCCAACGCCATGTACGTCAACAGTCGTCTCAACTCCTTAGGCCACGACGGTACGACCCAATGAGCATGATGGATACAGAGAGTGACCCATGACACCCCCTCCCTCACCCCATTCAAGGGAACCAAAGGTCACAGGTCAGGAGCCATCGTAACTAAGGATCGAACCTCCTCCTCCTCCTCCGTCCTTGGAGTTAATGGCTACAATAACCGATGGGCTGACGTGTCGCGTCCGTCTCTCTCTCCGGCAACACACAAGGTGTACCAAGGAGGCCGTCGTCTCCCGATGCCGGGTGGCATCTTTGAGGCGAAACACGGGACAGGTTTCCCGTACACCACGGCAAACCACATTTACTTTCGATCCGTCGAAATCACACACACACACACACACACACACACACACACACACACACGCACAAAAGGCGCAATGGGGACATCCAAAGGTCAGGAGGAACAAATGGGTTAACATTGACCATAAGTGCCTCCAACCATCCTCCCTCACCTTCAGGAATGTCAGGGCTTGGCAAGAGACACTAGAAGGGTTCGTGCCATCAGGAGAGCGATGGTATCCCGCTGTCTGTAGCTTTGGACTTCGAAGTTAACACCATCAATACTTCCTACGAAAGCCATGATCCCACACTGCCCACTGACACAGTAAACTGCCCTCACAAAAAAATGACTACCGCTCGTCCCTGTGTGGCTGGCATAAAGAGCAGATAAGCACAAGAACGCTTTGTAAAAGCGACCAATAATATCATCATTAGAATATGGACGTCCGTGGTGTGTCGCTTAGCGTTCCTGACTGCGACGCATTCACGGGCCGCCTAAGGCATCGAGCACACAGGTTCGAATCCTGATTGTGGCAGGCGGTCCACAGTCAACTCAGCTGTTCATCCACCCTAAAAGGTTGGTCTGTAAAATGGGTACTTGCTTTAGGCAAGCGCGTGTGTGTGTGTGTGTGTGTGTGTGTGTGTGTGTGTGTGTTTATATATATGTATATATATATATATATATATATATATATATATATATATATATATATATATATATATATGGCTTCAGGTACCCATACCATCTCAGTTGAAAAAAAATATATTCGTTCAGACCATCATGATACAGTGGTAAAAAAAAGAATAACTTCAAACTTTCGAAATATTTTTTCACATCAATCTCCATGATTGCTTGCCATCAACTCTGGGTAATTACAAAAGTGACTTTATGACCTTAATTGTGGCAGGTAATGACCTGAATCACACATGACCACAATCATCATAACAGGGCAGTTCAACTCCAACCCCCTCTGACATATTCCCCTACTCCATTCTTTTAGAGTTACATTTTCACACGAGCCCCCTCCCCCCAAAAAAAATTCTCCGACCAAGCCACAAAAGGAAAATATACTTTATATATATATTTTTGGAAAATTCCAGTGACCAACAGGACATAGGGAAAGCATGTGCCACTCACGTCCATCTCGGCTACGGGCTACAGCTGTAGCACATGACCACAGATGAGTACGTGGAGACGACCTGGCTGCTGCAGTACATGGCCAGAGAGAGAGAGAGAGAGAGAGAGAGATGAATGGCAGTCAAACAGAACACACTCTACCTGGAACTGGTCGAGGAGGATGGTGTGTGTGTGTGTGCGTGTCTACCAGTCTCATCAACCAGGGCCTCTCGTGCCGTCAGCAGTGAGTGACCACTGCCTTCAGGAGCAGCTTCGTAGGGCCTCTGCAAACGACTGCTGGCCCCTCCTGGCCAATCATCCGGTGAGGCAAGTCTCCAGTGAGTGTTAACGAAATAGCCTTAATAGGAAAACCTCGAATGCCATACACTTTCAGAACAAAAAGAAAAAAAAAATAGCAACTAACTTTCCTAGTCACATACGTGCTACTAAAATCCAACAATAGGTCAGGAGGTAAACTGAATACCATCCTATTTAGAGTTCCAATTTACAGACTCGTAACAGACTGTCCTAATCATAGCTTCATTTGAAGTCCTCACAATGCCTCATACACAGACGACCCCTCAAAGGAAGTGCTAAAGACCTAAACGGTGTGTCCTGATAAGACTCGCACTGAAATCTGTTGCAAATCCACGACTAAAACCCTTCCGCCTAAACGGTTTACGAGAGCCCCCCCCCCAAAAAAAAATATATGAGAGACCCGCCGAAGCCGGTAACGGAAGAGGGCCTAACACGGAAAAATCCGTATAATTATAATTACGACAGGCGAAACGCACCGTTTTTATGGTAATGATAATGAAAGAGACATGATGGCCGGAGAGGAGGATTAGAGTCTAAGGTTTTACGACGCACTGAGGAGCAACTGTACTTAAGATGGCCTCTTCCCTCCCTCCCCTCCTCCTCCTCCTCCCACCCTTGCCCAAACTAATGCTTCGGAACTACACGTTCGAGTCTGTTCTCCTCCCTCACAACTCTGGTGCAACACAAATACTTATTGCCATCTCTCTCTCTCTCTCTCTCTCTCTCTCTCTCTCTCTCTCTCTCTCTCTCTCTCTCTCTCTCTCTCTCTCTCACAAGTGACGGGCTTATTTTCTTGCTCTGACGTCAATGAACGCTATCACACAAGCACGGCAAACACTGCGAGGGATTGTGGATGACGTTTTAAAGACGACCTTTTTTTACCCCTCCTCCGGCCTAAGTCACAGCCTTTGTAGATCAGACCAGAGAGACACACGCATCGCAGGTTCTGTACATAAAAAAAAAAACAATGTAATGTCAGCTCATGGGAAAAACAAATAACAAAGACACTGATAACTGGAAGGCAAAGAAATACACACGGACAAGGACAGAGGAGGAAAGCACAGAAGGAAATATCAAAGACAAGACTATTACAAGACACACACTGTAGTCTGGGTGCTGTGGGGGTATGCATCATGCCCTGAGACGAATCGACAATGTACGTGGACGATAAAATGGGGAAATCAATGACTGTAGTAGTGTTTGAGGTGAATGACTGAGAAGAATCTAATGCTCTCGTAACTTTGATGATCCGTGTACCACACCCAGCCTGTGTCAGAAGGATCATTGGATTACCACCACCATCACCATCATCATCATCACCATCATCACCACCACCATCACCATCATCATCATCATCATCATCACCACCACCATCACCATCATCATCATCATCATCATCACCACCACCATCACCATCATCATCATCATCATCATCACCACCACCATCACCATCATCATCATCATCATCATCATCACCACCACCATCACCATCATCATCATCATCATCATCACCACCACCATCACCATCATCATCATCATCATCATCACCACCACCATCACCATCATCATCATCATCATCATCATCACCACCACCATCACCATCATCATCATCATCATCATCACCACCACCATCACCATCATCATCATCATCATCATCACCATCACCATCACCATCATCATCATCATCATCATCACCACCACCATCACCATCATCATCATCATCATCATCATCACCACCACCATCACCATCATCATCATCATCATCATCATCACCACCACCATCACCATCATCATCATCATCATCATCACCATCACCATCACCATCATCATCATCATCATCATCACCATCACCATCACCATCACCATCATCATCATCATCATCATCACCATCACCATCATCATCATCATCATCATCACCACCACCATCACCATCATCATCATCATCATCATCACCACCACCATCACCATCATCATCATCATCATCATCACCACCACCATCACCATCATCATCATCATCATCATCACCACCACCATCACCATCATCATCATCATCATCATCACCACCACCATCACCATCATCATCATCATCATCATCACCACCACCATCACCATCATCATCATCATCATCATCACCACCACCATCACCATCACCATCATCATCATCATCACCACCACCATCACCATCATCATCATCATCATCACCACCACCATCACCATCATCATCATCATCATCATCACCACCATCACCATCATCATCATCATCATCACCACCACCATCACCATCATCATCATCATCATCACCACCACCATCACCATCATCATCATCATCATCACCACCACCATCACC
>NC_092291.1:18257826-18340326 GCF_036320965.1 Panulirus ornatus
AGTGTCCTGACGTTCGGTGGTCTCCGTGGGATCAATTATCATCCTGTGTCTGTTTTCGGGATAGTTAGTCAGACCATGTCTCTCTATGACAGGTAGTGACTGGGAGGAGGAGGAGGAGGAGATGTTTATGTGAGTGTTGGCGAGGGAGGGAGGGAGGAAGGAAAATCAGACAATGTAGGGATTTTACGTCAATGACGGTTACATAATGTGTCTTTTCCTCATTCAGCCATCTGAGGTACTGAGCTTATATTCCATCCAAGTGGGTTTGGTGACGAGAGAGGCTGACGACTGCCTCTGGGCGAGAGGCGATAGCTAGATATTCCAGGTTTTTTTTCTCTTGTACGCGAGGAAAAAGTTTGTCATTTAAAGGTAGGGTTAGAAAGCGTGGGACCGAGTGTCGTGTTCGGGGAGGACCTAACCTAACCCGGAGGCTTGGTGTGTATGGTCGTGAGGGAGGGAGAGGGTGGTGTGTGTGGGTGTGACAAGCTTAACTAACATGTCCCTAAGCTTCCGTCACGTTCACCAGGTGGGTTAAGTGCTGTACTGACTTTTACACTGGAAGGTTAGTAGGACTGGCTAGGGGTTTTATATGGCTGACCGGAGGTGTGGCTGGTACGTGCGTCTGTCTGAATGATGGTGGAACCTCCCAGCCCAGCCCGGGCCGGGCTCCTCCTACCTTACTTAACCTATGGACAACACTTTCCCTCCCCGAGGCCGGGAACACTGCAGAGTCCTACCGTCTGATCTCTAGGAACCCACTGGTCCTCCCTGAGGCCAGGAACAACTTGAAGGGCTCGCCGACACCCGAGTCACCACCGCGAGTGGTCAGTCACCACCGCGAGTGGTCAGTCACTCACTCAGCTTGCCAGGCAGCCAGCCAGGGCAGGCAGGATATAACCCCTGAGTGACCACTGATGGCTGCTGCCCCGGGCCACGCTGGTGACCAGGCGTCGCTCTCCTCGAGTTCTCACACACACACACACACACACACACCATCAACACACACACACACACACACACACACACACACACACACACACACGCATACGTCGATCACCGTGGCACGAACGACTTGGGGAATGAATGAAAAACGTCTGATACCTTTAAAGCACCAAGGACTCGCGAGTTATCAAGACCAGGAAAATGTTTTCATTATTATTAGGATTATTTCATACAGCATATAGTTGAGGACTTGTGAAAAGCCGGAACTGTACAGGATTTGAAAGCAATTCATCATGTCTCCGTGAAGTGGGCTTTTAACCTCCATACTTTTTGCACGACAGTGTGTTCTTTTACTTTTGAATATATATATATATATATATATATATATATATATATATATATATATATATATATATATATATATATATATATATATCTCAGGCATGAACATGAAGGAAGGTGCAAAGCGTGCACGGGATAGAGTGAACTGGGATGATGCGGTATACAAGAGGCGACGTGCTCTCAATGTACTGAAACAGGACATGTGAAGCGGTTGGGAGAAACCATGGAAAGGTTTCTGGGACCTGGCTGTGAATAGGGGTATGTGATTTCAATGGGTATGAGCGAATGCGGCCCTCTTTTTTTTTCCCGTGTTTCAGCGCTACTTCGCTAACGCGGGAAACGGCCTACAAGTATGGAAAAAAGTATATATATATATATATATATATATATATATATATATATATATATATATATATATATATATATATATATATATATATATACTGTAAACAAAAAGGTGTACCATGTTAAACATTATTTTGTTGGGCAGAGGCGGTGGCGGTGAGGCTCGCGCGCGTGGAGTGTGGCGCCCGGGTGAAAAATGCGACAATCACAATATTTATGGGAGAAAATGTCCTAGAACTGAGGAGCCCCCTCCCGGGCAGATGACTGCACCGCACAATCACGAAAAGAAAACGATATTTCACTCCTCGTTCCACCATCGTCTACCGCGGGTGGCGTAAAACATAGCCTGAACGGATGAAATAAAAAAAAAAATAGAGGGGATGGGGACAGTGGCTCAACACCCGCTGAACATTAGCGAGGGAAAAGTGGAAGTTTTTTTTATGTATAAGTTTTCTAAGTTGGGATTGGCTTCGTGTAAGTGGCGAGGGACTGATGGTGTTGAGATCGATGAGTACGAGTCAAGTGCGTGGGTGTGGGTGCGCAGGAACTTTGTGGAGCAAGGGTGCCCAAGCTCTCACACACACACACACACACACACACACACACACACACACACACACACACACACACACCTCCCTTGCAAGTTTGTGTGTGGGGAGAGAGAGAGAGAGAGAGAGAGAGAGAGAGAGAGAGAGAGAGAGAGAGAGAGAGAGAGAGAGAGAGAGAGAGAGAGAGAGAGAGAGAGAGAGAGTCGATGTTATCAATTCTCTTGAGTATTTCTTAAAAAAGGAAAAAAAAATAGAGCTTCCATTAAGTCGGCACGCAGCCTTCACCTCTGGTAAAGAGAATAGTTCCAGATCCCTTAAGCTTTCCCGGTAAGGCTTGGCCCTTCTCTGGACCCTGCCCGGCCGATCTTGGTGTCTCTTCGGCAGTGTGGTGGCCAGCAGCAGTGCAGCGAAGCCACAGGATGTGGCCCTACTACGCAAGTCACACACGGGATATATGGCTTCTACTGTTATGTGTGTATGTGTGTGTGAGAGAGGGGTTGAGGGGAGGAGTTTCTCATAGTCAACAGTACATAAGATGGTTCATTCTCTGGGTAGCTTACGTAAACTCCCTTCCTGTACTCCTGAGAACACTTCCTAAATCATCATCAAATACTCGTACATCATTATATAATCTTTATAATGTATTACTCTTATGTATCTTTAACTTGCTCCTTCTTAAACCTAGCTGGCAATCTGCGTTCGTCATCCGGGCATAACTTTGTACAATACGTATTGTGGTCACTCTGTGATATTATCCTCTGTCCTAAATTTATGGCATCCGGTAACAAGGTGTCCGCCACCACTCAAACCAACATACCGCCAGCACCGCTACCTTCACGGCCGCCACTACCACCCTCTGGGGGCCACTGTTAACATGGTTGCCATCACCCTTGTTGCCACCGCTACCGACCCCTCCACCACCTTCCCCTCCACCCGACAACACAACTGCTACCACACCACCACGGGCACCACCACCACCGCTTCTGACCCTCCACCAACCACCACCAGCCTCATCCTCCCTCACCACAACGGCTGCTCCCTCCACCACCGCCCTGACCAGAGAGCGTCCGCCTCCTGCCGCCACCACCACCACCGACGCAGGTAAGAGCCCACAAAACAGTCATCTTACTACGGCAACAAATCATCATTGCCCCGGAGCGTAACACCGTAAATCTAGGTAAGATTTACACGGTTGTGAAATATAAATCTGGGCTCCTCTGGCCTGCCCAGAATGAGCACCCGCCTCTGCCAACCTCCTACCCACCCACCTCCAACATATCGTAGCGCAGGAACTTTACTGCGTTGTGATGGGCCTCCCTCTCTCTCTCTCCCTCTTGAGAATAAACCCTTTGAATGGAAACTACATAGAATACGGGAAATCCCTGACCAATACTATATAGGTTCAATGATTCCTACACCGTCGAACATGACAGGCACCGTACTACTTAAGCACGCCGGGCACGATCTTACTGTCGTACTGAAGGGGATAACGCACCAGCAATACAACAGCGAGGATATCCTACGTCGCTCCCGCAATATTATGACTAGGTTTTCCGGTGGGAGGATGAACACGCTGTAAGGTTTCTGTCAGTGACTCAGCGCCACTTGTCGACAGGTCACCGCCCAGACTTCAAAATTGGGTAAGTATCAGGCAGTGTGAACCGCTGGGAATTAATACTGCAGCTGAACATCGTGTCAACACTGGGCACAATGGCTTGGTTATCTGCGACGCACAGAGCGAACTTCTCTCTCTCTCTCGCCTCCCGACCCGCCCCGTGCTCAGTATACGACCACAGTAAGTGTTGTCTGGTCGCATCTTCTTCAGGGCTAATCGGAACATAGACCTCTGATGGACCCCTCCAGCAGGACGGTAGGACGACCATTGAGTATCGAGGGCTGGATCATCTGACCAGACCCCCCTCAGAGGTTACCCCCCCGTCGTACATACGGTTGTAAGCGCTGTTCTCAATTCAGATACCGGGATGCTGAAGAGCAAAGACCCTATGTTTGAATAGGGTTAAGTTAAATTTCTATGGATACCTTCACAAACTGTATTACGCTGACCAGACGAATGGACACACAGAGTTACCGAAGCCTCCCCTTAGGCCTGATAACACTTGACTCTCCATACAGGTTCGTGTGACATTACTGGTAGGTTCACGCGACAAGTTATTCATAACTGCCTCGTGCCACGTCTCAGTGTGAGCGTAAAGTGTGCCTCCTGCAGCACATGATGAGGACGACCAGACAAAACCCTTGGTTAGGATGCGTGGCGTCTGACCTGAGCCTTTCTGGGATGTATCGGGGGATGCGCCAGTTGGGCACTGCGCATACCCTCTAACATAACACTGCTGTACGCCATTACAGATATACTCTCACCCCTTCAAGGAAAAGTGATCCCATTTTTGGTACATTGTTATTTCTTCCCGACTCTGTTCGTCTGTGTCTCCTGTAATCACTGTACTGTACAAAGCAGGTAACCCGATATGACCTGACAATGGCGATACATACTACTGTATACTGAGAATTGATATGATTCCCCCCCCGCCTGGTTATGGAAGGGGTGCGCTATTATTACTTGATGGACACATAAATAAGCACTCAACATACACTACAGGAGCTGTCAACATATTACAACTGATCTCTCTCTCTCTCTCTCTCTCTCTCTCTCTCTCTCTCTCTCTCTCTCTCTCATATATATATATATATATATATATATATATATATATATATATATATATATATATATATATATATATACACAGCCATTTCCCGCGTTAGCGAGGTAGCGTTAAGAACAGAACTCTGTTCCTTTTTGGGGGGTTGGAAAAAAAATAGGAGGGGAGGATTTCCAATCCCCCGCCCTCCCTCTCTCCTTTTAGTCGCCTTCTACGACACGCAGGGAATACGTGGGAAATATTCTTTCTCCACTATCCCCAGGGATATATATATATATATATATATATATATATATATATATATATATATATATATATATATATGTGTGTGATGGCCTTGACTAGGGCATTCAGTTGCCCGTGTCGTCTCACCTAACAAGAGAAAGGGCTATCGGTGCAGGAGCGAACCAGCGCTGTAATCTTGTCAACTCGGAGGCGCCCCGGCCGCCGCCTGACCTCCTTCATCGTCTAGGGTAAGCAACCTCTACAGCTGAACCTCCTTTTATAGAAAGGTGAGAGAAACCAAGTCCTGAACCACTCGTAGGCCGGCGACGTCATCGTCTCTAGGGACGTTCCCCGGCCTCCTCCTCCTCCACACGGGCCACCTAAGGCTCGTAGGCCAACCTCAATACCAAGTGGAGCAAGATCCGAGGAAGGAACTACTGAATCAACCCTGTGATCCGTTCCCGGAGGCTTTAAAGGAGCCTACGTCTGAGGGGTAAAGTCCCTCCACCTCCTTCAGAAGTTGTGCATACGAGTGCTTCCTGCCACACAGACCTTAGACGGGTACTGCCAGGTCCAAGCAGTCGTCCTTAGGCCTCGTCGTCCTACGGCAGTTCCCGAGACGTCCTTGTCACTGGCTCTGACATACCCGTCCTCCGTTAGCGAGCTCAAGGCTTAAACGACTGAAGACTTCTTAGGATGTAGTACCTTACGAACGCCCGCCACCTGCGAGTGTTTATAATGATGTGTACAGGCTTTTGCAGTCTCATTACGCTAAGGTACCAACAGGGACCAAATCCTTACACGCCAACAACACAAGAGTCTTACCAACGTCCAAACGCATACTTGAGCCTGTCTGTTTAGCCTTCATGATCGCCCCAACAACCATCTAGGTAAAACAACATAGCCGAGAAGGGATCTCTCTCTCTACTTAGCCCCATACATTAAAAGAGCATCGTGGGCAGGAGCCAATGGACTCATCAAAGGAATTACGAGCTAGCTCGTCCGTCGACATATGTTTATATAACCTTACTGTGACGGACGCCTCCTCTCCTCTTTTTCTTCATGACCTCAGCCCGGCAGCATCAGCCGTACGGTTAAGACTCAAGTGCACGGGCACGGCCGACGAATGGCATCCCAAAAAGGAAGAAAGAAAAAAAAAAAAGAAGCTAGGGTCCTATTAAAGCCCCAGTCTACCGGGACGAATGCCTTATGGCGCCTTTGTCAATTTCGGCCATGCGGTCGATATGGCTGCTCACGACGCGATGAAATGGCCCGACGACAGCACAAGCGATGGTGATAAGCCTGCATGCTCTGGATACACATGGGGCTCCGGACTTTATCAATCGATACTGTGCGATTCCCAGTCACTGGCAGTCCGCGGAATGGCCGTAGCTAACATCAACCCGAACAGGTGACATGGCTCTTTCGTCAGGAGGACAGACCTTCCCCCACGAGATCTCTCTGTATGCGCACTTCTCTTCGCCCCACGGTGAGGAACACTTGCGCTAGGCTTGCGCACCCCCCCACCCACCTATTGTTTCTCGAGGGGTCTTGGGCCCCCATCGAAGTACAGTAAAACGGCACTCTCGGGGTCCCCGTAAGTAGGACTAACCAACCATCGGCTGCGGCCCCTGTAATTGCTGAGTAGCCCGAGGCAAGTTTTATATTGTTCCTGCCTGGTGCTCGGGCTAAGGGGTCTCTGTGGAGCCGCCGCTACTGTAGGCCTACGCCGGAGCTTCCCTATCCCCCCGCCGATGGCGGTCATTGGACCCGGCGCCCCTTGGTAAAGACGCGGGCGTGCTTTGCGCATGCTCGGCGATGTTCCAGGTGGCAGGTCGGCGTTGTTCGCCACTGAGTGTGGGAGAGGGAGAACTCGCTTTCCAGCCCGTGTCTTCGTTTCAAGTAGAAATCCGCGGGACCTTGCTCTCTCTCTCTCTCTCTCTCTCTCTCTCTCTCTCTCTCTCTCTCTCTCTCTCTCTCTCTCTCTCTCTCTCTTTCTGTAACACGCTGTGAGCCCTGACCTTTGCACGGAGCTGCATAAACGATCTCCGAGCGATGGTGTCAGACCAACGACCTTTGAGGGGAAAAGACAGTAAAGAATGTGTAGAAGTCACGGCGATGACGACACTTGTGGAAACTGACACAGGTTAAAAAAAAAAATAAATAAATAATAATTACATTTCGTGTTCTCTCTCTCCTCTCTCTCTCTCTCTCTCTCTCTCTCTCTCTCTCTCTCTCTCTCTCTCTCTCTCTCTCGGCTGGATCGTAGCCCATCCCCACCCCAACCTCCTTCCAACGAACATCTCTTTTACAAAGATGTAGAAACTGCCGGAGAGAAAAAGAGAAAAAAAAAATGTCTAATGATCTTTAAAACGCCTTGTTAGCGGCTAGGAGAACATTTATCATTACTAGAGCAGACTGGAAGAGAGGACAAAAAAAAAAAAAAAAAAAAAAAAAAAAAAAACGCTACTCCTAAAAGGGTATTCCCCAAAGGGCCTGGACGCAGACGATATAATACACACAGAAACACACACACACACACACACACACACACACACACCAAGGCCGCAACCTAACCTAACCAGAATAAAGTCATCTCGGTGCTGGAGCGACGGACACGAAGCCGTGAATAAACCAAATCCACCATGGGCAAGCCCAGGTATTAAACGCAATACATGGTTAAGCCTTATAAAAGCCGGCGGCCCATGGCCCTCTGACCTATTACAGGCAAATATTAGTAACACATTGAGAAAGGCCGCTAGATTCCCGAAGAACAAGGTCACCTCCCATTAGAATGTACCACGCCAGACTACCTGCCAGGGGTCAATGCAAGCTGGAGGGAGTGCCACACGAGCATAACAACATGGTGCAACAAGTGGCCACCGGAGAGGGCCGGGTCACACACAGGGAACACAACAGCCCCTGAAGTCAACTCAAAAGTAGACAGGAGGTACGTGCATGCATTCAGCGAGGCAGCAAAGGACGAACTTCGAGCCACAGGTGCGCCAGGCTTAGATCAACTGACTACGTCTCACACCGAGTGACAACTGCACATGTTGGCATACCCTGACCTCAAGCCGTGTGGGCTAGCCTAACAAAAGGTCAAATAAGAGACAATGGCCATCTGCTCCGAGGACACACGCCACCCTCGCAACAGACGAGCAGCGATGGACCGATGAAGACAAACGTTTACAGACCAGGAGGCAGATATGGATACAGGAATGTAAAATCTGCAACGCCAGCAACCAAAAGACAAATACTGACACAAACATACGTTAATCTATTTATCTATCTATCTTATGTATATATATATATATATATATATATATATATATATATATATATATTGGAAAGGATCACAAATTTGGGAGTGATCAAGTATATTCCTATGAGTCCAGGGGAAAATGAAACACGATAAGTTCCCAAGTGCACTTTCGTGTAATAATCATATCATCAGGGGAGAAACAAGAAAGAAACATAAGTCAGCTGATACACAACGAAGAGAGGTAGCTAGGACGCAATTTGGTAAACATCTGATTGTCCAAGACAGACAACGAGCGTTATCATAAACTTATTATGAGAACAAGAAGGGGAATTGTTTACAAATTTTATCAACAATTAAGCTATCCAATTTGTATAGACCTTCACCAATATCAAAGTTATAATTCTTTGTGTATTTGATAATAGAAGATTCAATGATATTTCTCGTGGTACTGGTGTTAGAGTTAATAACTGAGATGGCATTACTCCAGTCAATACAAAGATCGCAGTTTTTAACGTGATTAAACAAGGCATTTGATTCTTGTCCTGTTTCATTTTCCCAGTGGACTCATAGGAATATATATATATATATATAATGGTGTGGTGACATAACTAGAATTGGATGCTGAGATACAGACATGCCAGATGGTGAGACACAGACAGGCCAGATGGTGAGACACAGACAGGCCAGATGGTGAGAGACAGACAGGCCAGATGGTGAGAGACAGACAGGCCAGATGGTGAGACACAGACAGGCCAGATGGTGAGAGACAGACAGACCAGATGGTGAGACACAAGGACGGGCCAGCTGAGAGTGGCTTGGGTTGCCCGTAAGGAGAGCGATGAGTAATGCATTTGGGTGTACTGTATTAATTCGTCTTGGCTGCTGCTGCGGCTGCTGGCGTACCAAAGGAGCTTTGGCAGGTCCCTGGTCATTTGTGGGAGGCACACCCGCGGAGGGAAGAGAAGCACATTATAGAACCAGCCTGTGATCAGCAGGCATGCTGAGGGGGGACCCCGGTTGACCCAACAGATGATTTAAGGATAAGCAGCGGAGTCCGGGGACACCAGCAGGGGACTGGCAAAACAGGGGAGGGGGACTGGCCAGAGTGAGAGTGAAACAGCAGAAGAAAGAACTCGGCATTACACGCCAGGGGAAGGGGGATGGCAAGCAAGCAAAGGGAACGAACACTGGGTAATGGAAAAGGGAAGTGTGGGAAGGAGAGGGGGAGAGTGGGGAGGGAAGGGCAGAGGAGCAGAAGAGCGAGTAAAGCAGCCCTGGCCAGCTTACACAGGTACCTACCTGCCTGAGAGGCAAACATTACACCAGGTAAAGGCTGCGATCCTTCCCACACTGACCTGCCCCACAACACTCACCCACCCGCGTCGCCTACAGATCACAAACGCTGGTGCCACAGACAACAAGCGCCACGATGCTCCACACACAAGAAACGTCCCTACGCCCGTAATACCGAAGGAAGACATCATCAGCGACTTAAAAACCAATGGAGGACAATGGAAACACAAGCTGGAGACCTGTCCAAGACCTAGACAGATATACGAATATGGAATGTACTTGGTTCCCACGGAGCCTCGAAAATGGGTGAGAGGCTTAACCCATCCACCGATATACACAATGAATAACGCTTAGCTTACCTTAAGTGGATTTCCTGTCTAAACCAAAAAAAAAAACAACCTCACAACACAACACACACACACACACACACACACACAGTCTGCCAGTGGTATGCATAAAAAAAAAATACCATCCACACAAATAAAACCTACATTGTTCACTCTATAATTAACTTATATTTCCCACCTGTTTTTCCCCATCCATCCTTCCCTCCCTCCCTCCCTCCTCCTCCTCCTCCTACTCACAAACAAGAAAATCTCGAGACATCCCCATTACTGAGCGGGTGGGCCCGGCCACACCTGGTCCCCTCCCTCACACAAGCAGCGGGAAATCCTCTATCTGTACATCAACCGGCCGGCCCGGCCCCCATCCCCCTCGCCGCCGCCGCCCGTGGCTGACTCACCTTCGTGATGCCATCTACCGTGCTCACAATCCACCCACACGGCCCCGCGCCACCCCGCGACGACCCCCCTGATGCTGCTGTCCCATACCTGGCATAAACCACTCTCTCTCTCTCGTCGGCCTGCACCGCCACGCCTTCTCGTCGCTCTGGAAACCCCCCCCCCCACGTCACACTGAGCCTCTCCTACAGAACACGATCTTGTGGGGCAATTGATGAGGCAAAAAACCCAGTAGGGTTGAAGAGCATATGCTCAAAGATGCAGTTGATCAGATCCCACATCAATCCGTGAATAGAACTGAACACACAGGACACGAGAGGGCCTACTGACCCCGAGCGAGGCGGCTCCTGCCTCCAGCTTGCCACTATCACTCGTGTATTAGTCCACCAAATGTCTGAAACTCACCGACGTAAAGGGGTTTCGGGCCTCGCCTGTCAGCCAGTTCCATTTCGTCAAGTTCGACCAAAAGGGAAAATAGACAGATTGGGTATACTGTGGTGCAGCGAGGGGTCGGACGCGTGGATGGCCACACACACACACCACCAGCTGTGATCCAATGACTCCCAGCATGACCTGAATGTGACGGTCCTGCAGCTAGGAATGATCGTAGAGCTGGGAGTGATACTGGAGCTGGGAGTGACCCTGGAGCTGGGAGTGACCTTGGAGCTGGGAGTGATCCTGGAGCTGAGAGTGACCCTGGAGCTGGGTGTGACCTTGGAGCTGGGACTGATCCTGGAGCTAGAATAGACCCTGGAGCTAGGAATGATACTGGAGCTAGGAATGGTGGCATGATAAGCATGGAGAGAGAGAGAGAGAGAGAGAGAGAGAGAGAGAGAGAGAGAGAGAGAGAGAGAGAGCGACGCCGTGTGCTGCCACCTTCAAACACCAGCTGATGTCATGAGTCATGTGATCCAGTGTGGGAAGAGATATATATTTATATATATATATATGACTCTGCTTAACCCACCTCCTCCCTTTCACCACAATGGTACGACCCTTGACCACAACAACGTAGGACCCCTGAGCATAACGTATACGCCTTGACCACAACGGTACGACCCTTGGGCACAACGTATACGACCCTTGAGCAAAACGTATACGACCCTTGGGCACAACGTATACGACCCTTGAGCAAAACGTATACGACCCTTGAGAAACGACAGCAAGATCAATGGCTATGAAACGGGCAACAAACACAAGGTGTACGACCTTAAGCACGACGCATACGACCCTTGAGCCACAAACATGGCGTATACGACCCTTGAGCCACAAACACGACGTAAACTGAGCAGGAGGGTACTTACGGCCCCTTGGGCATGATGGCGTGACCTCTGACCTGACCTGAGCCTGAGGCCATCATAGCCATTGGTGGTTCCGTGTCGTGTACAGGGGATTACCTCTCACCTGGCAGGGAAGGTAGCTAGAGGCCAGGCGGATGAGAATACTACATCCCTGGCACTTCCCAGAAGGCAAAGATCGTCCCTTGAACTGTATTGTATCGTTTCATATATACATACATATATATATATATATATATATATATATATATATATATATATATATATATTGGAAAAGATTACATTTGAGCGCGTGATCAAGTAAAGTCCTTCTAGTCCAAGGGGAAATGAAACACGATAAGTTCCCAAGTGCACTTTCGTGTAATGATCACATCATCAGGGGAGATACAAGGATATATATATATATATATATATATATATATATATATATATATATATATATATATATATATATATATATATATATATATATATAGGTCTGAACCATCACATTGTACGGCAAGTATTACCTCTTTCTCTACTGCCGAAATCCCCCTCCCACAGTCCCCCATTGCCGATATCTTCACCCGCGACTCCCGATACACCCACGCCCTTCCTCCTGACCGATAGCCCGTCCTCCTTTTCCCCACTTACCAGTCCCCCAGATCTGCCTCCTTCTAGGAACTGTTGCACCAGCTGGCGGACCACGGGGGATTCCTCCATCCCACAGCCACTGGCCAAGACCCCCCGACCCTCACCCCTGGGCCCCTAACACCTACATTACTCACCTCCTCCAACCTCATTTCCCTCACCCGCTAGGAGGTGAGGGAGGGAAAATATTCATGGATTTAGAGAGAGAGAGAGAGAGAGAGAGAGAGAGAGAGAGAGAGAGAGAGAGAGAGAGAGAGAGAGAGAGAGAGAGACAGAGATGGAGTTCGAGTCCACATGCACACCTGGTCGCTCGCTGGTCAGGAAAGCGAGGAGGTGTGGTGGCCTCACACACAGTGGTGGTGGTGGTGCTGGGTGATCGATACAGACATTGTTGATGGTGTCAGGAGGGCCGTGCATTATTCAGCCTGCTATAAACGTCGTCAATGGACAGCATTATGGGTGCCGTAACCCCCCCCACCCGCCGGACCCACAGGCAAGCCACACACGCACTTCCGCAGACGGGCGGTCACCAGGTCTTCAACGCTCATCACCAACAGGTGAAACGAGGATTTCCTTCATCTTGTGAAAGCAAGAGGAAAGTAAGAAAGGAAAAAAAAGTAAAAATATATGACAAACGTCTGGCTTGAGAGAGAGAGAGAGAGAGAGAGAGAGAGAGAGAGAGAGAGAGAGAGAGAGAGAGAGAGAGAGAGAGAGAGAGAGAGAGAGAGAGAGAGAGAGAGTGTATAAGTACAACACAGTACACCACTGCAGAGTACATTATTCCACAGTGGGCCTGCTGTAAGGGTGGAACACACCGCACGCACCACGGTACACTCCCGTCCACTTGTAACAGAGTGAGAACTTTACGAGTTGAGGTTTAACAATAGTCATACCCAACGAACATAACTACACACGTACCAATACATAACATTATACTGCAGTTCAGTATATCATACAATGATAAAAAAAAATGATGTGTAGCACTGTAATACATCATGCGGTAATGTACTACCACACTACATTTTTTGATGTAATGCAAAACATACATTGTACTGCAGTGCAGTACACTGTAATCTCAAACATAATCAAGTATTGTAAGGCACTTTATTGTCCTCAATGTTCATGACGCTCAGGTTCCACTGTACCCTCAACACAGAACAAAGTAATATGGAAAACAAACCCTCCTTATCAAGCACATTAAAAGAGTCGATCCCACTGGTATGACACCTCCCTCCTCCTCCGCCTAGCTTCGTGCTGCACACCACCACGTGCACGGTGGAGTCGATCGCACTTGTATGACACCTCCCTCCTCCTCCGCCTAGCTTCGTGCTGCACACCACCACGTGCACGGTGGAGTCGATCGCACTTGTATGACACCTCCCTCCTCCTCCGCCTAGCTTCGTGCTGCACACCACCACGTGCACTGTGGAGTCGATCCCACTGGTATGGCACCTCCCTCCTACTAGCTTCGTGCTGCACACCACCACGTGCACTGTGGAGTCGATCCCACTGGTATGGCACCTCCCTCCTCCTCCTCCTAGCTTCGCGCTGCACACCACCACGTGCACTGTGGAGTCGATCCCACTGGCATACACATACGCACGGAGCACCTCCTGCTGGGAGTGACATCTCCCCCTCTCCTCTCCCTCAACCGTACCAAGGTCAAAAATTCTGTGGGTTTACTGTACAGTCACAGCTTCCCCCGACAACTGTGCCAAACTGAAGAGGCTTGTGTTTCTGTGTGTGTGTGTGTGTGTGTGTGTGTGTGTGTGTGTGTGAGTGGATGGGCCTTTCCTCGTCTGCTTCCTGGCACTACCTCGCTGACGCGGGAAACAGCGATGACTGACTGTACCAGCCAAGGAGAACGGTACGATGACTGACTGTACCAGCCAAGGAGGACGGTACGATGACTGACTGTACCAGCCAAGGAGGACGGTACGATGACTGACCATATCACCTCCTGCAAATATGACTCACTCCTCTGACACACACACGCACTGACTCACACCCAGTTCTCCAGCACCTGGATCATCCCCCCCTCCACCAGCCGAGTTACGTCTCCCCCCCACTCATGCTAGGTCCCACACCTGCCCTCAATACCTGTGTCTCCCCTCCTCCTCCTCCTCCCCAACACACGGGACCTACTTCCCAAACACCTGGGTCCTCCCTTCCTCCCTAAAATTATTTCCTAACACCAGTTCCCGCTTCTCCTAAACACCTACGCCACCCCACCCCCAAGCCCCTCCCTAATACTTCAGTTTCCCTTCTCCTTCCCAACACCTGGGACCTGCATCCCCTCCCCCCATCTCCCTAGGATCGGGGGGTCTCTCCCCCCCCAGTACCAGGGGTCTCGCTCCTCGCCAGCACCGGGTTCTTCCCTCCGAACCCTCCCCACCAGCTGGGCCGCTCGCTGGATGACGTAAACATGGGCCACATGCTGGTCTCCACCCACTCCATCACCAGATCAATTCTGTACCATGACTGCCCTCCACAGTTCCAGAAGTGGAGGGAAGGCCTCACCATGACTACCCTCCACAGTCCCAGATGAGGAAATGCCCCACCTTGACTACCCTCCACAGTTCCAGAAGTGGAGGGAAGGCCTCACCATGACTGCCCTCCACAGCTCCAGAAGTGGAGGGAAGGCCCCACCAACACTACCCTCCACAGTCCCAGAAGTGGAGGGAAGGCCTCACTATGACTACCCTCCACAGTCCCAGAAGTGGAGGGAAGGCCTCACTATGACTACCCTCCACAGTCCCAGAGTAGAGGGAAGGCACCTCCATGACTGCCCTCCACAAAGAAATCTTCAGTAAGCTGGACACATCCTACATAAGGTTAAAACCAGAACATGCTTCTCAAGTTTGGTCACCACACCTAAAGAAGCACAAAGAACGAACATATAAGGTCCAGAGGAAAGCAGCAAAGATGGTATCAGAATCAAGAAAGCTGAATTACAGGGGAAAAAAAAAAAGAGGTTATAGAGGCCTTGAACTTGCACGTCACGGAAAAGAAAAGTAAGGAGTGACTTGATCACAATTTCAATTTTTAAATCCCGCCTGACGAAGACAGTCAACAGTTCTTATATATATATATATATATATATATATATATATATATATATATATATATATATATATATATATATATATATATATATATTTTAATTTTCCAAAAGAAGGAACAGAGAAAGGGGCCAGGTGAGGATATTCCTTCAAAGGCCCAGTCCTCAGTTCTTAACGCTACCTCGCTAATGCGGGAAATGGCAAATAGTATGAAAGAAAAAGAAAGAATATATATATAAAGTAAAACAAGACAAGGCTATGAAATGAACTCTGCCAAGAAACGTTAGACAAAGATGTCAAGGATTGCCTGCTTTTATAATACAAGGGAAGTGAATGAATGGAACATACGTTTTTGTATGAGACTGCAAATGTGGACAACGTGACAACACTTTATACATAAAGCTGTATGATGGTAAGAGAGAGAGAGAGAGAGAGAGAGAGAGAGAGAGAGAGAGAGAGAGAGAGAGAGAGAGAGAGAGAGAGAGAGAGAGAGAGAGAGAGAGAGAGAGTTCGGGAGATGGGGGGTACCACGTATGTAGAACTCCCTCCCCGTACACACACCCACACACACACACACACAACACTTGCGTATAAGCCTCCCCATCAAAAGCACTTACACGTTCACATAACCAGGCTGAAAAAAAAGAGAGAAACCTAGTCAGACCCCATTTCCAATAAGCTGTTCACCAGTCCTGGTCACCGATCTTTACGAACGGCGGGGGAAAAAACTAAAACACATACAACGAAGAGCAACAAATATTCCCTCGCTAACACAAAAAAGGGGGGGTGTAGGAGGGGACTCCTGTCTAAATCCACTTTCCCTTAAACATCGAAAAACTTTCAAAATACTTCATAATTCCATTAAATTCAACTCGCCATGATTCCTTCGCGTCTGACGATGCATACTATGGCCAGAAATAACAACATGGAGCTAAAAAAAAAAAGAAAGGGAGGGGGATACATATCGCCAAACACTATTAAGGGCGAGCCTATGGCAACATGTAAGGCATGGCAGACCAACGAATCAATCAAGGGCGATTATCAAGGAATATGCCAGCAAAAGAATGACGATTCGCAATATCGTTTTTTCTACACTGGCATTCGTAATTCGTCTTCCCCCGGGGGTGTCCATGCGAGTCAGATTAAATCAAAGGAAGTGTTTACTATTCATCCTTTCTTAAGAAAAGACACTGTGAGGGCGTTCTCTCTTTACTCCATGGCGTTCCCTAACAGCTATTTCCCACGCGACGCGATGTTCCGGAGGGAGAGGTGGCGGCGGGTGGCGGGAAGCCATATACTTTTAAAATCGTCTCTGTATCTAAATGGACAACGAATTGAAGATATCTTTGGCTGTCCACCAGCACACATAAACCTCGTCGTAAACCCATCGAGTCATCTGTTAACTGTCTACCTTAGGCAGGAGGGCGTTCAATAAACGCATCATTTGAGACCAAAGACACAAAAGCTGTATGATGATGATAAGTGGTATAAACACACCTCGCTCCCATATCAACAAGAGAAAACTGTACCATGGCAAGCTCAATGGCCGACGATTTGATGACTGACGTAATTCGCAGATAGTCAATGATTGGTTCCGGACACCACTCTCTCTCTCTCTCTCTCTCTCTCTCTCTCTCTCTCTCTCTCTCTCTCTCTCAGTTCCCCCAGGAAGGAGAGGCAGTTGCAACAGGGCAAGATGACGTCGGTGTGAGTCAACAATATCCGTGTTCCAGCCCAGCCTCACCGACCACCACCATCCCTCCCTCTCCTCCCTCCCCCAACACGCGCGCGCGGAACGACTCTCGCGCAGATATCCCAAAATCTCCCAGGGAAAATTTTTTAGCAGGAACACATAGCGACACCCAACAGTTATCCTTTTTATCATATCATATATATATATATATATATATATATATATATATATATATATATATATATATATATATATATATATATCCCTGGGGATAGGGGAGAAAGAATACTTCCCACGTATTCCCTGCTTGTCGTAGAGGCGACTGAAAGGGGAGGGAGCGGGGTGCTGGAAATCCTCCCCTCTTGTTTTTTTTTTTTAATTTTCCAAAAGAGGGAACAGAGAAGGGGGCCAGGTGAAGATATTCCCTCAGAGGCCCAGTCCTCTGTTCTTAACGCTACCTTGCTAACGCGGGAAATGGCGAATAGTTTGAAAGAAGAAAGATATATATATATATATATATATATATATATATATATATATATATATATATATATATATATATATATATATATATAGTATATATCGTCGTCCTTGACATGTCCATCATCATGTTCACTTCATGGTTTACAATCTTACGGGCAAAATTCCATTACCCAACGCGTTCATGACACTTGCACAAGTCTTCCCCGTCGCCCTCTCAAGTTTCATGGGAATCCGATCATTTTGTGTCCCTCCTCACCGCGTCCCCCATAAACCATGGAGGGAGGCGGCACATCTCCCCCCCACACAGAGAGAGAGGGAGAAGTGAGGGAGGGAGGGAAGCACCACCACTAAGCTTGGGGGGGATGCCCGCTCGCACGTGGCACTTATTTGATGCAGAGGCAGTAGGAAGATACCGTGTGGTGGTGGTGGGGACTCCCCGGGGACACCGAGCTTGTGTTGCCCTACACCTGTACACGAGAGAGAGAGAGAGAGAGAGAGAGAGAGAGAGAGAGAGAGAGAGAGAGAGAGAGAGAGAGAGAGAGAGGACCATAATTATGATCAAACACAGGACCCCGAGACCGACTCGTCTCTCAACAATGACACAAAAGCACCTACCTACCTACCTACCTACCTCCCTCCCTGTTCATCCCTTCTCCACTTTCCTATGACCTCTGCCTCCACACCTTGCCTTTCACTCCCTCCTCCTCCTCCTCATCCTCCTGCACTACTAACTAACTCCCCTCCTAACGTTCCTCCACTTCTCTCCCCACCTTGCCTCCTGCCTCACCCTTTCATGACGTCGACAACCACCATTCCTCACCTCTACCGTGACATCACCACACCACACCACACCCGCCTCACTGTGAACTGCTGAGCAATCAATTCCTCGTGTTGCCCGAAAATATGCCAACCCCTTTCATCACCGCTGTAACCTGTGACGCATCTCGACCACCACCGCTGCGACCCACCCGATCCAGGACCGTGTGTGTGTGTACACTCTGTATCCTCTCTATTGCTCCACCGCCCACGCGAGGGGGGAGGTGTGTGCACGATATACTATCATCTCTCCAGGCAAAAATCGAAAGTGATGTCATTAAAACCACCCATCCCTCCTCCCCCCCCAGATATGGCGTCATATATCACCATTCCAACCCCAGGTGTGACATCACTATTATCACCATACCAATCCAACCCCTGATGTGACATCACCACCACCATACCAACCCCTGGTGTGACATCACCACCACCACCATACCCACCCAACTCCTGATGTGACATCACCATCACCACCATACCCACCCAACCCCTGGTGTGACATCACCACTACCACCATACCAACCCCTGGTGTGACATCACCACCACCATACCAACCCCTGGTGCACCACTGCAGCAACCCAGTGACATCAACACCCCCCCCCCCCTTCTGATGACACTGCCGCCAGGAGATCGGCCCCTCCTCCCTCCCTCTGATGACATCACAACTGGCTCCTGCACTATGACTTCACTGTCACCGCCACACCTCCTCTGATGACATCAGAACCAACGTCATCCTGCCTTTCGTGACGTCACCACCCACCTTGCCGTGAACGCGCACACACACACACACTCGCCTATCATAGGAATATCACGTGATGAAGATCCTGGAAGAAAGGATACAAATACTTTTTGGTCAGTGTCAAAACAGCCTTCCAGTCCATGCGAGCTCAAGAGGTTCAGGACGAGATATAGTCGACATATACTGGAAACCCTAACCCTTCCCCCCCAAAAAAAAAAAACAACTGAGGGGTGTGTGTGAGAGGGAGGTAGGGGTGTGTGTGTGTGGGAGGGAGGGGTGTGTGTGTGTGTGTGGGAGGGAGGGGTGTGTGTGTGGGAGGGAGGGGTGTGTGTGTGTGTGTGGGAGGGAGGGGTGTGTGTGTGGGAGGGAGGGGTGTGTGTGTGTGTGTGGGAGGGAGGGGTGTGTGTGTGTGTGTGTGTGGCAAGGAGGGAGGGAGGAAGGGGCGTGGAGGATATACTTCCGCATCAGCTTGGTCTTCTGACTCTTGAGGAACCACAGGCATTCTGGCCAAGGTCCACAGGAACGCAAAGCGCGCACGTGGCTCCACATTGGAGAAAAGTGGTGAGGGGAGGCGAGGAGTGACGGCCCTCCGTCTGCTACACCCGGTAGCTGGTCTGTGACGAGGTGGGGGCATTGAATGACGTGGGGGCTGCATTGACGGCAGGTACGAGATGGTGATGCGGGAGGGAGGGGTGAGCCAACACTCTTGCATGGGTGTGGTGAGACGAGAAACGTGGAGGGGGGCTACGTCTCCCCCAGGAGGTGATGACCATAACAAGAAGTGTCATCTCCGTAAGTGAATAAAATACAAGGAAATAGCGTAGTATTAGAAAACCATCCTCATTACACATCAAGCCCACTTACCATGCTCCTGTGTGCAGCGCATCCTTTAAAAAAAGAAAAAAAAAAGTGTTTTCTCTTCACCATTAATTTTCTTACGGGTGTTTATGCCTTCATAAATGTCTCCGTCTCCGTCTTCCATCGAAGAATTATCCTCGGGGAAATTCAGGTTGCGAGTCGATTAGGTTTTATGTTCTTGGGTGTGAGGTGGACATACGGTACCAGGCTTTTGGGGGTGTGAGGGAGGGAGGAACATGACTGTTATCGCTTCTCGACCTTTGGCAAAGATCAAAGTTTAAAACATGACTGGCCGGTAGGGTAGCAGGCCGAGCAACGCGGCCGGTTCCATGAACAGCAGTTGTGGGAATCACGGTGAGGAGGAGCCACCACCATCATCATCAGGGGCGGATTGTGTGCGTGTGTGACTGAGTGGTTGGTGGTTTGAGGTGCGATCAACGGGAGTCACCCGGGTGATCTCTGGTCTCGGCTGCTGAGGAGGTGGAGAGCGAGGTCGCACCGCAGTGTTCTGGACGATCACTGTCCGTCTTCAGGCATTAAGCAGAGGTTGTCGTAACGTACGGACGTCTGGTGTCTCCCATAACCCGGTCTCGTGTTGCGCTCCCGCACGTGCAAACATGGATACCGACGCCTTGTTAGCGGGGGGGTCGTGGCGATACGGAGAGAGAGAGAGAGAGAGAGAGAGAGAGAGAGAGAGAGAGAGAGAGAGAGAGAGAGGCGCTGGTACTTCCCATATATATATCCTCTGGTGTTACGTTTACCACCTCCTCCTTGAGAAAGGTATTTCCATAAATCACGCGGGAACTTTAAGGATGATTGTGGTTTAAAGCTGAGGTCACACTGGTCCACAGCTTTTCTACGTTGTGAAGCTCTCGAACCACATCACAAGCTTTAGCTGATCGTGTTCGGTTGGGCATCGGATATCTTTGTGAGCTAAGGACATCTGGTGAAACTCCTGTGTGTGTTGTCCCTGTGTTTACGTTGGTGTTGCAGTGGTCTTCACTGCTGTTGCTAAGGAACCCATCTGCTTGTGTACCTGTCGTTCGTTCGAGACTCCGCTGCTGGTGAGGACCTTGCGCTTGCAGTTGGGTCGCATTGTTAGGCAGGTCAAAGTTGGAGGATGCTATTCGCCGTGGCAGGATTGTGGGGGAGGGGGGGCGGAAAGCCTTGGTCCTGCCTGTATCTCCTGGGACACTCGCTGGTCTGGCTTTCAGGCAGCGTCCACGGTCATAATCTCTCTCTCTCTCTCTCTCTCTCTCTCTCTCTCTCTCTCTCTCTCTCTCTCCTCTCTCTCTCTCTCTCTCTCTCTCTCTCGTAGCCTGAAGGTTTGTGTTGTCTAAAATGCTGTCGTCGTATGGGCGATAAAGCACCCGGCTTGCGTCCTTCATTGATCGGAACCCACGGCCCGATACAGTGCTACCAGGCATCCACCATATACCTGTGCTGCTAATTTACAGGGGGAGAGAGAGAGAGAGAGAGAGAGAGAGAGAGAGAGAGAGAGAGAGAGAGAGAGAGAGAGAGAGAGAGTTAACAAGGGTGATGGGTAGATGAGCGAGCGAGAGAGGGAGAGAGGGAAAGGGAGATGGACCAAGAGGGTCAAGAGCAGCAGGGGAAAATGTGAGGGCGAGAAGGAAAGAATAGGGATGAGGACGAAAGGCGGAGGTGGACGATAAGGGACGCGGTGGAGTGTGAGGATAGGGAGGGGACGACGACCAGCAGGAAGGGAGGAGGGAAAAAAAAGGAGGAAGGCAGGGCGAGGGTGAGAGAAGGGTGCACGGCTAAGGTGCTCGACAATTAGCCAGGTGTGTGTGTGTGTGTGTGTGTGTGTGTGTGTGTGAGAGGTGAGAGAGAGAGAGAGAGAGAGAGAGAGAGAGAGAGAGAGAGAGAGAGAGAGAGAGAGAGAGAGAGAGTAACAGTAAAACTGGTCAGTGAACAGGTTAGCCGCTGGAGGAATTCCCCGGGGGGATCATTCTCCGTGTCTGCCGCGTTCGTACCGACGCGCCAACGGGACACACACACACACACACTCGTATACAATCTCCTCTTGACTCGGAGTTTGTTCCGCGCATTCGCCAGCTCGCGAGGCAAATTCACGCCGGGGTTCAGGAAAACCTACATGTGAAGACGGTCCTTTCCCTATGCTGGCGTGGAACCCCACAGTCTCCGTACAACTCTAACCCTGCGTGGCTTTAAGCGACTACCTCGACAACATGGAATGACTTGGGTCTGTTGTTCTACTCTGGTGTGACTCTACTGCCCGCCTCTGGATTCTTTTATACCTTATGTAACTCCTTCTAATATAATATGGTGGGGAGTGAGACCCACATCTCAAGGGCGTCATCACACACGCCAGTGAAAACTGGGTTTACGTATTAAATGTATGATGCAATAAATACTCATTTACGTCAATAACCTTTCCCTTTGACCCTCGGCAAGATGTCTTCCAAATATCCTAGAATCATATACTTTTTTTCTTTTCTATCCTTTCATCATCTCTCTAAGAGGGAAAACCTGAAACACATTTCTACGTCGAATTTCATCAGTCACTTCCCCAAAGCCGGTCAATATAATCTTTACCGTAATTCTGTATACTTTTCTCAGAAGCGTCCTCGTCCTATTTTTTTTTTTCCCCGTATCATCATGGAATTTATTGAATGTCAAATCAAATCATTCTCGACCATTTATACACAATACAAAAATAGAAGCAGACGACGTAATAAGCCTTGTGGTTCAGCACTTCTCTCTGTCCTTCTGATCTGTGCAACACATTCTCTGGACGCCGGTAATTCGCCAAGTAACATAACTTCGATGTCGACACAGACAAATCTTAAGTAACAGCATTTCAGGATCGCCTGCTACGTAGCTCATATGCTGTTTCTTTGCTCGTATATGAAAAGAGTCATAAGGTTACCTTAGACATCTGTCATATCCCCGCTTATCAAAACGAGAGATGAAATGTACGATAATTTACGATATAATCCTACTTTCCGTTTTCTTCTTAGATACTGGGGGTGATAATTCCCAGCCTCTCAGTCCTCGAGCACTTTCTCGCATCGACGGCGATGTATCAGAACACTACGGCAGACGCTATACCTTGTGAACTGCTCCTATCAAAGCGTCAGGGGACGGGTCATCCAGGCGTCTAACTTGTGCAGAATAATTCGACCACCTCGGTTTTCTCTTAACACCAAACCAGAGAAAAAGAAGTAAGTGCTGTTCTGGCCCGTCTGACATCTCCCCAAATCTACATGCTGAGATGTCGTTATATATATATATATATATATATATATATATATATATATATATATATATATATATATATATATATATATATCATCCCTGGGGATAGGGGAGAAAGAATACTTCCCACGTATTCCCTGCGTGTCGTTGAAGGCGACTAAAAGGGGAGGGAGCGGGGGGCTGGAAATCCTCCCCTCTTGTTTTTTTTTTTTTCTTTTTAAATTTTCCAAAAGAAGGAACAGAGAAGGGGGCCAGGTGGGGATATTCCCTCAGAGGCCCAGTCCTTTGTTCTTAACGCTACCTTGCTAACGCGGGAAATGGCGAATAGTTTGAAAGAAATGAAATATATATATATATATATATATATATATATATATATATATATATATATATATATATATATATAGAGAGAGAGAGAGAGAGAGAGAGAGAGAGAGAGAGAGAGCGTCTCGTCACACCGGCGTGCATGACAGCGTCACATCCGCTGCCGAGTTCTTCCACCCACTCGATCACTCACCTCCCCTCCCCACCCATCGCCGTGCATCCACTCACAACCCCCATCCAGACCAACTCTATACGGTCCCCCGACCCTTTACACTATCCTTACGTTAACTAACAACCAGTTATGCTGTTCTCACCATGTTCTAAACGCTCCTTACTATCCATCAACATATCCGCGTTATCTCTATTCATCTATTCACCGTTACCTTGCCTTTCAGCACACCACCTGCCCTTCCTGTATTCAGCAATCTATCTATCCAATACGACCACGAATGTATCATCCTACACACACAAATCTAGCCATCATTCATCTAAAATTACCCTTTTTACCATTAGCAGATATTCTCGAGCAGTATGTCTATTGACTTCAAGCCTCTACAAGACATTCTATCTGCTCCATAACCAAATTATCCATTCATCAATCACCACAGCAGTCCGAGCCATCCATCCCAATCCACCTCTCCACTGCGCTATCCAAAGCCCACAACCCCCCATCTCCGTCCATCTACCCTGCACACTACCTATCCACCAACATTACCGTCCACCTATATCCCTCTCCCACATGCCATTATAAACTGCCTCCTCTCTCCTTCAGGAACCATATGCAATCCTCAGCTCTCGCTACACCCAAAATTAACGGCTCTGAACCACCTATCCTCCAAATCTCAACCTTCCACGCGCCCACGTCCATTCGTCCATACACACTGGTCCAACTATCCTTACGGCAACATCCATCAGCCGCTGTAAAGCTACCAATCTAGTCTAGCCATCCTCTACCACACCATCCACGAGCCCAGATTCAACCTCGACCACTCTCCATCCCATTCGACACATGTCCTTGTGGTCTCAACTCTCCTCAACACAAGACAGATTCAACTTTCCGTAAAATGAAGGGACTAGCCTCACATATACGCGACCTAACCCTCGACCAGCCACCTCTATCCAGTCACGTCTACAGCAGTACGACCGGTACAACAGGGCAACGACCAGAGTGGCCTCGGCTACGACCCCCGGTGTTCCACCATGTGTCGTGATCACAGGATATGACGACCAGAACCCCCAACACCACCGCTGGTCACTTCCGCCCCCTCTCTCTCCCTCCCTTTTCCCCCACCACCACCACACTCCAGCCAGGGCCAGGTGTGTGTGTGTGTGTGTGTGCCCCTTCCCTCCCTCCCTCCTGCCCCAACACAGGTGGTTACCACTTCCATAACCACCAGTAAAGGGGGCTGTTTGGCCGCATCACACCTGCTCACCTGTGGGAGAACCTGTCTCTAGTGTGTATATAAATATACGACCAATCACCGTGAGGGAAATACAGAAAAAGAAAGAGACGAAAACCCGAGTTCAGGGATCGCAAGTTATGCCACCGGAGGCAGACCTGTGCACTGGGGCGGGAAGCTATAACACGTGTGGCATCGCGGGAGTAACAACCCCACACTGAAACATTCACGGATTACGACATGCTCAAGGGACCGCACATCCTGCAAAAATCACACTACAGGAAAGGTAGAATTTGACACTATCATGCACGAAGACACGTTATCACTAAGGATAATAATCAATATATCCGGTGCAGCTACGGTTAGGTTGTGGCAACGGCCCCGTGGCCCCACCGTAGTAGAGTGGTTAGGTTGTGGCAACGGCCCCGTGGCCCCACCGTAGAGTGGTTACGTTGTGGCAAAGGCCCCGTGGCCCCACCGTAGTAGAGTGGTTAGGTTGTGGCAACGGCCCCGTGGCCCCACCGTAGTAGAGTGGTTAGGTTGTGGCAACGGCCCCGTGGCCCCACCGTAGAGTGGTTACGTTGTGGCAAAGGCCCCGTGGTCCCACCGTAGTAGAGTGGTTAGGTTGTGGCAACGGCCCCGTGGCCCCACCGTAGTAGAGTGGTTAGGTTGTGGCAACAGCCCCGTGGCCCCACCGTATAGTGGTTTGGTTGTGGCAACGGCCCCGTGGCCCCACCGTAGAGTGGTTAGGGAGGGGGCAACGGCCCCGCGGCCCCACCGTAGAGTGGTTAGGGAGCGGGGCAACGGCCCCGTGGCCCCACTACAGAGTGGTGAGGTAGTGGCAAATGCCCCATGGCCCCACAGTAAAGTGGTTAGTTAGTGGCCAATGCCTCATGGCCCCACAGTAAAGTGGTTAGGTAGTGGCAAATGCCCCAACGGCCCCTACAGTAAAGTGGTTAGGTAGTGGCAAATGCCCCAACGGCTCCCACAGTAAAGTGGTTAGGCAGTGGCAAATGCCTCATGGCCCCACAGTAAAGTACGTAGCGTAATCAGTGACGGATATGAAGGCAAAATATGCGCAAAACAGACACGTGAGCACCTGAAGCCGCAGGTGTGCTTGTACCAGTATGTTGTTCGTGATGGCCTCGAAAACACCGACGCCTCCAGACTTATAACAAGCATATGAAGAACAGCGGGCAAGGAGCTCTCTCTCTCTCTCTCTCTCTCTCTCTCTCTCTCTCTATATATATATATATATATATATATATATATATATATATATATATATATATATATATATCTATGTAGACGAAATATTTTATCGGG
Source organism: Panulirus ornatus (assembly GCF_036320965.1). Lineage (NCBI taxonomy): Eukaryota > Metazoa > Arthropoda > Malacostraca > Decapoda > Palinuridae > Panulirus > Panulirus ornatus. The sequence continues at coordinate 18,284,074 of NC_092291.1, forward strand.
GCCAACTGGTTCGGTGTGGTAGCGACCGGAGCCGGGGTGGGCTGTAGGAGGGGAAGCCCTGAATGCATGACAAACACACACACAAACACCTGCCCTCCCTCGCCCGCCACAGCTGTGGGCTCCGGTAGCCGTGCCCGCAACACATGCACGCTACACTCGGGCAGAGAGACGGATGCAAGTTACTGCAAACCACCAAAGTCTCGTCAACACAAGAGCTCTGTATTCCCGCTCCTGCGGCTGGTGGTGGTTTTTTTTACGCTGAGAGCCTACCCCATCAAACTCACTGTCCGCCACCTGACGGAGAAGTCTGTCATGAGATTAGAGAGCGGTGGGGAATGATGGGTCATCATAAGACCATAGAAACGTGGAGATCCAGTGACAGTGTGAGCGTACGACACCAAGCACGACACCCAGTGTGACGGGCCTCAATCACGCTACATCAGACTATTCCCAGCCTCTCCCCCCAGCAGCGCCAGTGTCCTAGGTCTTACTGACTACTCCTTTATGGACCCGTCCACGATTAGCTTCATTCTAAGTTCTCCTTCACCCCCAGGCTATGGGCGCCGGCATGGAACACTGCCCCGTGTGAGGTGGTGATGCCCAGTCCTCCCCTTCCTCACCCCGCTACTTGACTCGTCTCCGTCCCTCACTTGCTCTGTCTTCCCTACATCTAAAAAAGAGAATCACTCTCTCTCTCTCTCTCTCTCTCTCTCTCTCTCTCTCTCTCTCTCCCTCCTGCCGTGGTCAATGTGCCCACGACGGCACCTATTCTATCCACCTCCCTCCCCCACAACCTCCTTACACAACCCTGGCCACGACAGACAAGTCGACCACATCATCAAACAACATAAAACGGGCGACATCTTCACAATTGTAGTGGGATCCCTTATTCCTACAGTGCCAGGCACCGCCGGCGATGGCAAGGCCAGACGAACACACCACACAATGTATAAACCCTGACTGTGGGCGGGGAAGACCTTGTAAGCAGCTTAAAAATTAGGTCTCAAAAAAAAAAAAATAGAGCCTCAACATTTCTTAGACCAAAAGGTCATTTCCGACAATGATCGAAGGATCAGAAAATGGTAACCCAGCTCCATGGTCGGGAATATGCTACCACAGGCACCATGGTGATCCATACACATACACACACACCCACACACACACATAACATACGCGCGACAGACGTACTACCTCACTAATCATTTTCTTTCCACCCACTACCAGCGTGTGTGAGCGTGGGTGTGTCCGGGGCAGGAGGAGCGTCGTCCAGGGCGCGCATAAACCCCACGTTAACTTCTCGTTATCACAACACACACACACACTCAGGCGGGTCAACCATTTACTATAAGAACAAAAGACCCAGTAGGTTACTGTCACCGCAGATAATTGGCAACTTTCAGGAAACCCAGCCATATATATTTCCCCCCTCCTCCTCCTCCTCCGCCCCACCACCACCACCAGAAATTGAGCCGTTTATTAGCAAGTTGTGAGCGCAAGATGAGGCGGTGGATCTCGGCTTTATTGGCCAGTGGGAATATATTAGAGAACTACCACGATAATGTCCCTATCACTATCCACGGGGGAATGTGTCCCCCTTCCTCCTCCCCGCTGGCTGGGTCCGGCGCAGGCAGGCACGAGACGGTCCACTGGCTGCCTGGCTGGCTGGGTGGCTGGGGGTAAATTAATGGTTAAGTGGGGTTTAACGGCAGGATGGTTGATCCATGGTTAGGTTAGGGGTATGGTTGGCTGGGGTGGCTGCAACACCAGTAATTACTTTATCATCAGCTGTACAAATGAGTGAGTGTATATATATATATATATATATATATATATATATATATATATATATATATATATATATATATATACATAACTGCGATTGTTAACGTCACAGGGCTAGAAGTCACCATGGTCGAGGATGAATACTCCTCAAAGGACGTCAAGACTACAGCGCCGAAGAGGCCCTTCGGGAGCCCATCTTAACCAGCTCCCACTTGAAGCACAGCTTCGAACCTGCAGGAGCTTCGATAAAAGGGGCCATGGAATTGTACGAGTGAGTGTAATTACTTGTCTATCGTTACCTTTTTGTTCTACATTCATTAGAACATATGTAAACGTAACAACCGAATCAACCAATACCTTGAGCAGGAAAAGAGAAAATACAACAGTTGGTCTAAAAGTTAGTAACAGTTAGCAGGTGAGCGCACACCTCCCTCGGCAGCAGCACCACCACCAACCACCAACCAGTCGGGTGGGTCACAGGGCTGCGAACACCTCACGCCAACCACTCCCGCCGACCCCATGAACGTGTGTTCACCACAGCTGATACTTACTGCGAAATTACCAGCCACTGCTGGCCCCCCTCGACTAACAGCAAAAATAATCGTTCCAACGTTAACGGATATCCGGAAAAGATAACAATAGCCTGAAATTTTAGCCATTAATATCAAAGAACTAACTATCCTCTGGTACGGTCCTTGATATATCGAGAGATTCTGACATCTGCATCGCAGCTCCAAACTCCACTCTTCTGGCTTTCCTCCTTCATATCTAGCTTCTTCTCTGGCCGATCTATCTCCGTAAACGTCGACGGATTAACTTTCCCCCTCCTTCCCTATCAATAACGGTGTCCCTTAAGGTTCTATTCTGTCTCTTCCACTCATCATCCTTTTACTGAAAAATTTTCTCCCATCAACAGATAATCAGATGCACTCATAAGCTGACCACACGACACTGCATTCCTCAACTTCATTGAAAGCCGATCCATCCTCTTTAGCCCTATCTGTCTTCTTTCGTCGCAAATTCCGCTGTAAACTCAGACTAAGACAGGATTTCTGAGTGGGGCGGACAGACGCAAGCTGATTGAGTTTAACGCATCCAAAACCCAACTTTTGTCCACCACTCTTTCTAAACTCCCTCCTTAAGATCCTATCTCTGTTGATGATGGATCTGTGATTCACCACTTAGCACAACACACACAGTATCACTATGATGTGTAACCTCTCCTGGAAACGTCACATTTGCCCAAATAGCTACGTCTGCCTGAAGGAAATTAGAAGCCCCTGATCAGACATGCATATTCTTACTTTCTTCCAAACTTTCACTTCCAAACTTTCACAAAGTTGTTCCGACCATGCAAAAGGAACTAATCCGTCCTCGTGTGGTTGGAGTAACTGCTCTCACATCTGGAGCGGCTGTGGTCCCAACACACTTACTAAACAAGAGTCCAGTGCCAAGCCATCCGACAACCAACTCTCCCAGTCTGACCTCAAAACTTGACCCACTTAGCTTACGCCACACGCGTTGGTTCACTTCCCTCTTCTGTGGGTATCACTTTTCGTTTCTGCTGCTCGAAAGCTGGCGACTTGTGCGTGCCTCCGCGACCAAGTGGTGGTCAGAGCATGTAATATTCGGCAAACAGCTGCGTCACATGATAACAGTGCGCGGACGTTCACACTTCCGTACGTGTTGTATGTTTCTTTCCCTTAACTTCTCGAAGATTTGGAACTCTCTGATCCTTCATGTCTTTCCTAACAACCTCAACCTGATCCCCTTTTAAAAGGACATGCTTTCCTCTTATAAAAGTTCCTTCCCTTTAACCCCCTTTTTCATATATCATTTAAGGACTGGCCTCGGAGTCGACCCTTACAATAAATGAAAGTACATGAGAGAAATGAAAACCATTTGAATTCATAAGTAAATATCATATATATATATATATATATATATATATATATATATATATATATATATATATATATATATATATAACTCTAAAAGCAGCACAAACGAAACTACAATCTGTCCCTTTAATTAACACAACACAAGAACTGCAAAGTGAAACGGCAATTACAAAAACGGAGATGTCATAAACGGTATTTCTTCCCGTTAACAGAACCCAAGAGAAATCCTCCCCAAAACTCCGCCCTATGAACAAACCTCGCTGCGAAAATGAAAGTGTCTCCAGTGAAGGTTGTTTTGGTTATTTGGGTTCTTAGGCCTGACGACCCTCTGGGTTCTACAACGAAGGCCCTAAACGTCGATCTTAGAACAACCAATCATAGGTATATATCTGGACCAACCTTTTAAAGGTGATCAAGATCATTCCTAGGACCGAGAGTTACAACACCTATGTGGACCTTGCCTCCAGGGGAAAGTTAGTCTGTTCTGCTGTAGCAACACACACACACACACACACACACACACACACACACACACACACACACACACACACACACACACACACACACACAATAGAGAGATCTTAAGTAAATATTACACAATGTAGATCGTTAAGAGCCAAGGGAAAGTGAGATATGGGGGGGAAAAAAAAGGGTGGTTTTTAGGTCGACACACAAGGAACTGGTATAACAAAATATAAAGCTTACGCGATCAACAATAGTAGTACTGCTACTACTAATATCAATGGACGGTCAAAACTTAATACCAACACTAACCATTAACGTCACAGAAATAAGAATAGAACCGAAGAAACTCGCGCAGCGACGTACGGGGACATAACAAGAGTTGTGCGGTGGAGCAACAACGACGAGAGAGAGAGGCGGGCGCCGCCATATTTGCGATACGCGCACCGCGGCGGGATCGACTCTGGCTGGGGTCCTCCAGCCGCGCAAAAGAAAGTGAACGGACAGACGGCGTCGGTGGGGCAAGTAGTAGGTCAGTGTGACGGCCACCACGCCCCACTCTCCCGCCAGCCAGCCAGCCAAGTATCCACCTGGCTGCTAGCTACCTACCTACCTACCTGCATATGGCCCACCCACCCAGCTCAAACCCGCGGACCCGAGCCGCCATACCAAGACAACCATTCAAAAATAGCCAGGCCCCCGAACCCATCAGTCATGAGAGCTAACGAGCCTGCCCATCAGGTCATTAGTTCACGCCAGCTGTCTACTCATCTACACCAAGTCAGCCAATTCATCCAACCAACCATAACAGACGAGTCTCCCATACGTCCCACCACCACCACCATTCAACTATCCAGTCATCATCCACTCGAGGCGAGCCAGTTACCGAGTACGTCAGTCCACCATCTATATATCCACGCCAACTCTCGGCCAAGATCACCTCATGACTTCATCCACTTGATCATCCCTCAAGCCCACCTTAATCATCCATCATCACCCAGACACACGACTACACGAGGCCGATCTCGTGTCACGGATGCCAGGGACGCGTTACTAAACACACGACAAACGTATGAGAACCTCAATGGCTCCACCACGGTGGTGGAAATGGGCAGAGGAGAACAACACTCTAGACCAGAGAGAGAGAGAGAGAGAGAGAGAGAGAGAGAGAGAGAGAGAGAGAGAGAGAGAGAGAGAGAGAGAGAGATTGGCACGTGAGGTCAGCGTTACTGTCGCCCCGTACACATCATCTCCCTCGCTGCGCCTAAATCTTTTACCCCGAGACACAATCAAGGCTGCAGGGAGGCGCCCTTGTCGCATGGCCCTCAACGCTCGTGTCGAAGACGTGTCACTGGAGCAGCTGAAGAAACTGCTGAGAGAACAGGATGCTGATGGTTCTTACAAGAGAGAGAGAGAGAGAGAGAGAGAGAGAGAGAGAGAGAGAGAGAGAGAGAGAGAGAGAGAGAGAGAGAGAGAAGTGGAACTGACATCGTGGTAAGTGAACTTGAATAACTGGTCTCTTTGTGGCGTTTATCTGTCAGACAAGAAGAGTATATCAATACAAAACCTACCGTGAACTTACCGATGACCGTTCCTCTAGTTAAAAACTTACTTTGAAACTGAACTGGTAGAGTAGTTAGGAGATTAACAATTGGGTGTGATGCCCACAGCACCTGACCCGAGCATCAAAGGGTCAGGTCAAACTGCCAGGCCACTGTAAGCAAGGTGGGGTCGTAGCGTCGTGCTCAAAGGTCGTAAGGACGTGCTCAAACAGTCACCTTAAGTATGATCCGTGAGATTTGACCTCAAGCTAAGAAAAATGGCTGAATTGAAAGCGCTTTTTTTTTTTTTTTTTTTGGTAAATCGACTAAATGAGTTACCAGTTTCATCCCGCATTACCACACACTGCTCTAATTACCAGTATGACAAAATAACTACAATGAACGCCTGTTCAGTGTCCAGCACGTACTATTACGATAAGCTCTTTACATGGGATGAACATAAAACAAAAAGGTTTAATCTCATAGTTCAACAGAATGAAATAAAAAAAAAAAGGTCATTGGCTAAATCATTTCCCCCACACATTCTCCAACCCCATCATGTTCCCTCGCACACACATCCTATCTCACTTCCATGGAATGGCAAAGCCCCGTTACAATTCCACGAAAAAAAAAAGAATATATTGATCCTGGCTTTTCATCCCACCCCACCCACCTCCCTCCTCTCAGCCCAACTTCGCCGATTCTCTCTCCCCTTTCTAGCCTAACGTCACGTCCAGCAATGTGTTTTTGTCAGCTCTACCATACCTTGATCCCAATACCCGGCTACCGTCAGCATTTCTCTGCTCCTAAAAAAAAGATAAATAATTATCCCTCTAAACTGACCCCAATCCTTATGCTACTTTCCCCCCCAGTGTCTTAAGAACTTATTAACATGCAGCTCATTCCCATGGTGTTCCTCTCCATCCAACTGCAGCAGACCAGTGGCTCACCTCGCACATATATCTCGTAAGTCGTGCAATCCATCATGGCTATAATCCTTCAAAGAGGAAGATAAAATGTTTCTTTTTCACCCGTAATAGTTTTGCTCCTCTCGCCTGTCTTGGTCAAGAACTGTAATTAGCATAATTTATATATATATATATATATATATATATATATATATATATATATATATATATATATATATATGACAAGGAAGAGTAAATAATCTGTCCTTGAATTCAAACTGACGGTAAAAGGAAAAAAATATCTGCTATAGGCTTCCGTTTACCAAGCAATCGATTTCACCGCTTAACCTTGAAGGGCTGCGATGTAATTTACTGGAGGCAAAGGTTCGTGGTGAGAGCAGCCATTTGATCACCAGTGAAGGGAAGAACACCAGCGACACGATGGTCGTTCATAAAGTCTTCGAATGAATTAAGTACAGAGACAAGGTGAGCCTTATCGGCAACGTTGGAACGAGGCTAACCAAGCGTATGGACCAGGGTACCTTATTTAAGTACGCTTGTCAAACTCTCCAAACACACTCAGCCAGGCAGGACGCAATCATCACCTACGCCAGTAATGAGTCATTTTTCGAACTAGGACCGTGAAAATATATATATATATATATATATATATATATATATATATATATATATATATATATATATATATATATATATATATATATATATATATATATATATATATATATATATATATATATATATATATATATAAATACATAATTTTCTTACACACAGTGATGCCGTGGAACGGGCAAAATATATCAGTCAAGGCCATCTTGGGTATAAAGAAACGTCGTATGAGAAAAAGACTGGATGGAATCAATCAGAGCTTCTCATGTGTTTGTAGACCTGACTCTGAAAAGGAGAAAGAAGGAAATAAATTCCACAGCTTCGTGGTTCGAGGAAAGGCGGTTTTATCATAACGGTCAAGCCTCGTCTGGTCGGTCTCCACACTGAAACTATGGGCATAAGGAACCTGATTTGTGCCCATGTGTCCGTCTCTGGCTTGGTGGCAGGGGCCACACGCTGACTGCTTGCGAAATCAGTGGCTGAAATAATCCATGGAAAATATCCATGTTAGTAGACTATCATATCAATAGTATCCTGCAGTAAAAGTCTAGCATTACGCTTTTAAGATGGTACTCTGACGTATTGTCTATTGGGTGTCCACCATATCTGTCCTCATTGTTCAGGCTAGGATAATTAGCTATATAAGTCATGATATGCAGCGTAATTGTTGCTCAACTGTCGGCAGTTTATCTGATATCTAATAATACACTGGTTAATTTCTGATATATATATATATATATATATATATATATATATATATATATATATATATATATATATATATATATATATATATGGTTTTATCTATACATCTATATGTGGCAAAGTTCGCTAATAACGTTTCTATAAATTATCTATGTATCTATCTTGTGCAGCGAGCAAGGCAAAGCCAAGCCAGCAATGGTCCGTGTGTTGACTGGGCCTGGGCAGGTCTGGTCTGATGGCGACGACCCACTTCTCTCATCAAGACCCTTGGGTAGGAACCTACATGACCCGCGCGGTGTGATCCGAGATCGACGCGCAACATCAGGTAGACGACACTGTTTGCGCATGATTCCGTGATGACGGCTTGGGCAAGCAATGAAAGAATTCGACCTATGCCCCGACAGTGCCACACGCGCCGCCCACAACAATGCCTGCAGATGTTTCCCTGGGTAAGACATGGGCAAAACGACCCAAAAAAATAAAATCTCTGCAACAACAGCGTATGAAACTATACCACACGCGCGCGAGAGAGAACCTTCATATCACCACAGAACACAGCTTCATAAAACAGTAATACAAGCGTAAAGTTTTCCCCACAAGCATAAAATACATATCTATTAAACCTGTAACATAAAACGAAAGTGTGTACTTCATCACACTTAAACTTGTACGTAGATCTACAATAAATGGGACGGCGCAACACACTCATCTTTCGCTTAAAAACCTTGACCAACTTAGCGCAACAAAAGATATTTATATCACATCAATAATAATAATAATAACAATACTCCCAGATAAAGTCTGTACACAAACGGTTACAGTTAGTGTTCCTTCACTAAAAGATCAACTAAATAAAAGCACTTATCAACTACCACGTAACTAGGTCAGATTATAAATAGAGACTGGTACAGCCACCAACTTGACCTGGCTCCAAGGTGGCCTCTTGTCTTCTCTCTGCATCCAGAGGACACTACTTCGAATCCAAGGCAAATAACACATCTCCCAGCATGTTCATTTTGCGTGAAAATGTCCTTAAAGCAGCCGACCTGTGTTGGACTACAAGAATACCAAGAGTTCAGGTCACTTCAGTAGGCGGAAAAATCCTAACAATATGTATGCAACAGGTATCTCTGCGGAATTCTAACTACAATGAATCAGACGCATTAAAGACGGTTTGAGTTAAGGCGATATAAAATTCTAAGGTAATGTGTCCTACTCGTTCGAAATCAAGGAGTACGCAATGTCTACGTTTGGACAGCTCTGTTTGACTGTATCATTCATATGTGTGCGCGCGCGTGTGTGTGGTACATGTAGCGCGTGTGAGGCGACAACACACATGGAACTAACCACAGAACATGAACATGAGGAGCTACCCACAGAGCATGGACATGAGGGAGTGAGGAACTACCCACAGAACACACAAACATGAGGGAGTGAGGAACTAACCACAGAACATGAACATGAGGAGCTACCCACAGACCATGGACACGAGGGAGTGAAGAACTACCCACAGAACACAAACATGAGGGAGTGAGCAACGGAAAAGCAGTAGGGAAAGGAAGAGAATAGATTCTGCGTTTGGAGGGCTGGCATGCATATGATCTTTCCAATACGTGGAATCTCGCCTCCATCTCTATATCTCATTGCCCACTCGCCAAGTTCTGTGGCTCGGGCCACTCGCACACCACCTCCGGGACACCACCAACAGCAAAGCGCCTGTCGAGCTACGACACACCACGCCGCAAGGTGGCGAAGCACGTGGACACACTGCGCGAGACGTGACCATAACTGCAAACTTTGCACAATCAACAGAACTCGTTCGGCAGCTTCGTACGCAGCCGCTTCCCGCCAAAGCTGGTGAAACATTAGAGGAAATGACGCAGCGTTCTGCATTCCTCTACGCGTACAAATTGTCACTAACAAAAATCAGCCCCGGGTACATAATGTAAATTCAGAACAAAACAAAAAGTGTTTTCTCTTAAAATGCGTCATGATTCCGTCTTGGTGATGAAACATTGTGGGAAAAAAATCTCTCGAACATCCATCCATACACAGAGTTGCCGGTTCGTGTTTAACGCCGGAAATAGCACCTCGTTTAGTGAAGTTCTGAAGTGGTTTCCAGCGAACTTCCCGATACAGACTCAAAGAATCCAACATAAACCTAATGCATTGACACAGCACTCCAAGATTTTCCGGTATTGGTACATACCTCCACACACACACACACAGAAACACAGCATACTGGACAGGATTACCCTGAATCGAGAGAGCTGGAATTGAGGAAAATCTGCGTATTTTGTTGACCTTGATATAGCTCCCGGCACACACAATCTTTCCATATGTGTGTGTATATATATATATATATATATATATATATATATATATATATATATATATATATATATATATATATATGCGTGTGTGTGTGTGTTATATACTTACACACACACACACACACACACACACACACACACACACATATATATATATATATATATATATATATATATATATATATATATATATATATATATATATATATATATATATATATATATATATACATATATATACATATATATATATATACATATATACATATATATATATATATATATATATATATATATATATATATATATATATATATATATATATATAATTGTTCTCTTTTCTCGAAAGTAATCAATTCTTCCACTTTAGCCAAGGAATAAAAGCAACTGACGAACAACGCCCTCGTTCACACGCAACCAACCTCAAGCTGTCAAGAATAATGACACAAAACCAGAGCCTGCCATACAAAGGCAGTGTCCCAGGGACCATTCCACTCCTGTCCGTTTTACATGTCTTAGTTCACCCTAATAACAGGACGTTAATCCCCCCCACCCCCCATATACCACATCGATCCACTTCATTCTTTCTCATACCCGTTTCTCAACCACCTGAACATTCAGTGAACCCGCTACCCTAAAGGCTTTATTTACTCCATGTTTTCATCTCTTTCTCATTCCTGACATGTAAACCCTCTTATTACGTCATTCTTCACCCATTCTCTACAGATGCTGACACCATCTCAGCACATCCTGCTCAGCTCTACTCAACTTAGACGTGTATGACAGCTAGAGAGTGAGTGTGAACGAATGTGGCCTTTGTTGTCTTTTCCTAGCGCTACCTCGCGCGCACGCAGGGGGAAGGGGTGCCATTTCATGTGTGGCGGGGTGGCGGCGGGAATGGATGTAAGCAGCATGTATGAATATGTACATTTGTATATATGTATATGTCTGTGTATGTATATGTATGTATATACTAAAATGTATAGGTATGTATATGTGCGTGTGTGGGCGTTTATACATATACATGTGTATGTGGGTGGGTTGGGCCATTCTTTCGTCTGTTTCCTTGCGCTACCTCGCTAACGCGGGAGACAGCGACAAAGTATAATAAAATCAGTGTTCTATCTTGTAAAGGTAATCACCTATAAAAGTCACTCTCACACCTATATCACCCTCTCATTCATCACAAGACTAACAGCATCGCACTAAACATAGTCCTTAGACACTGTGAATTTCCAACACGTCCACTTTCTTCCTTTACCTTGCGTTTGAATGACGAAGATTCGTATCCACACCTACACTGACGGGACTACTACACTCTCAGACATTCCTACCTTTTTGCCTTAACAAACAGAGACTTCGACGTATCGCATGCCTCATAATACACACATTAAGACCTTCGCCACCCTCCTCCCCCATCCTATCGCTCACTTCAGCCCCCATGGTTCCATCCGTGACCAGTGACACAAGAAGGCTTAAACGCGCAGAAGCGGGGAGGAGGTGATGGCGTAAGAATAAAAATCTGCCGAGCAGAACTACATTTTCTTATCAAGTTAAACTCCTTCCCTACCCTTAGACAACCCAGTCGTAGACCAAACAAGCCCCCCTTGTTGTCTGTCATTCTCATGTAAACTCAAGGTATCTTGATTCACTTCCCATCACTCCCCCATCACCCGCCCTTCGCCCCCAACTCCCCCATCCCCGCCCTTCGCCCCCAACTTTCCTCCCCCATCCCCGTAGCATATTGTCCATCAGGAATACACAGAAAATACTTTTTTCAGATATGGAAACAATGGCCCGGCGCCGCTTTTCTCAATGGAATTTTAGGATCGTTGGCTTTTAATATCTTTTACACCACGGAGGATTCAGCACTGTATGTAATCTAAAGTTTTACGCGTGAGAGGCTCCAGCTTAAAGCGCATTCTGTGATCACCTACCTCTCTCTCTCTCTCTCTCTCTCTCTCTCTCTCTCTCTCTCTCTCTCTCTCCCCGCAGAAGAGCTGAAACTGTCCCCCCACTGAACGGCGCATCAGACCTCGAAGGCCCCGAAAAGGGAACGAGGTTCGCTCGGTATTACGCAGACGTGCGGTGCGGGGCTTTCTCACTTCGCGTGGTACGTGCTCTCGTAATTCTCATGTTATATCCATGAAGGACATTAGCACCTGTTGTGTGCGTTGCCTGCACGATAAGGAGAATGTAAGTGCCACAACCACTGCAGGGGCCAGATCTTTGAATGACGAAGGCTGTGGCTATCCTACAGCCACACTGGTGCCTCCATATCAGCAAGTACACACGCTTGTCTTCCTAATTCTCTTCAATTTTGAACACCTTTTGTCAGCTGTCGCCATGTGCTGGCAACTGTCTTGCTGCAGATGGTCTGAGTAAAATGTGTGTGTGTGTGTGTGTGTGTGTGTGTGTGTGTGTGTGTGTGTGTGTGTGTGTGTGTGTGTGTGTGTATTTCATTTCTAATTACCCTAGAACCAACTTCTATATGAGACCTGATATCATTCATGGCCTTCCAAAGGCTTATGCAGCCCAAGGCTGAGCCACTCCCACTAGCAGAGAAATACAGACTCCCTTGGAGTGAGAAATTCCTCAAAGAGTCACCTACACCGAATCATACAGCCTCGCCTTTTGTTTTAATTACCACTACGTGTTTTGCCCCCCGCTGAAACATCGGAACGTAAGAATCACCGTGGTTTATGTGTACGTTTTGACGTATGATAGAGACGCTGGGGTGATGGTCCTCACCCTCCTCCGTGACCTTGAATAAATCGGACCAAATGAAAGCATCAACCCTGGTCTCTCTCTCTCCATCTTCGGCTAGCGCGAGCTGGACATCTGCAGCGGTTGGGCAGGACGTGCCACGCCACGTCGTGTTCTCGCCGTCCTCCCGAGAGAGTAAAAGTCTCGTGTATGTTTCCGTGTTTTCATCCGCCCTCGTGCCTAAGGCACGGCCCACGTCTCTTGAATAATGCCTGACCCGGCACGCTGTCACTACCTGCGGTCGGCAAGGTTCCGAACTTCAATAATATTTGACTACACAGTCAATACCCGTGGTCAGCAAGACCCCTGTGCCATACCATTTGACTACAGGAGTCGATTACCTGTGGTCAGCAACGCCTCATACTTTGCGGTGTTACTTGACAAATAGACGTACAATTTCCATCTTCGTAGAACGAAGTTATCTTACTTGGTACTGGACGTATGAGGAGGGGTTATGCAGCTTTTCTGGCGTGCCGTAAGACGATACGGGATTGAAAAGTATGTTTCTGGACCATCTCTTTCTTCCACCCCTTCGTCAGCCTCCTTACCAGTCACGGAACAATTGTCACGTCTCCCCACATACCAGTCGTCCGAACAACATTAATCTTTCTATGAGCACTTTCCGTGGTTGGGAAATTCATGAAGCATTCTGAACAAACCCAGTCCCTCGAAAATTTCGTTCCTTCACCATACTCTCGTAAGAAGAAATTAAAAACCTTCTCATCCTTAATATGATTAACCAGTTCTCATCTTTTACAAAATAATTACATATCCCCTCAGCAGTATTCTGGGATGATAAACAAACACTATTTCTGTTGGAGATATTCCACCTACGTCTGCAAATTACTTTTCCAGTCTCAGCCACCCTAGCACAGACACCCAGCTCGTCTTGTGTACACCGAGCAGGTTCCATAAGCCTCTGAACAACCGTCCATCTTTCGGAGTTGTTCCAGTGGTTCTTGACCTCTTGACCATGACTGTACGACCTGGGCCCTGGTCTTGAACCTGTTCTTCAAGGGTCAAGTGTAAGTATTAAGCCACCATCATACCCAGGGGTTGTATGGTCGCGGTCAAAGGCTTCCAACAGGACTCAGAATTCTCAGAAAGGTTCCTTCTGCTCTCTCCACACACTCCAGTTCTCTGTTATTTCCTGCTGCTGCTGCTGCTGCCTTCACCGTGGGAAGAGCGCGGTGTTCTCAAGGAAACAAGAGATCCCTTCTCAGTTCCTCCATTAGGCCTGTGGTCGTTCAACTTCCTGGTCCACACAGTCACACTGCGGTCGTCAGTCACTTGTACTACACAGACGGTGGGAGTAACTTCCTGACCACTGGTATTTCCATCCAATGCCTCATCTCCTCCTCCCGCTTCCTCTCCTCACCCAACCCGGGCTGCCTCACCGCCGAGGCAAATCTCTGATGATCCTACAAAGGCGGCAGATGTTCCACTTGGAGAACCAAAAAAAAAAACGACGACACGGAATATCTTTGACCAAAGTTCCAAAACGTCGCTGCTGGTTCTAAGCGCTAAAAGTGTTTGGAACGCGTTCTCAGTGGACCTCAATGCGGTGCACGCGGGAGGGCGCACATTACACTGGGCAAACCAATCCTATTCTCGCAAAAATTCTCACTCCCATTTCAACTCTGTCAGCTTTCCAGCCGTCACTTCCGTGCGGCTACTTCACATCCCTGTACATAATCGTGCCAAGCAATGGGTGGAAAGGATATTAAATGGATCTACACCTATTACACATAGTTAGTGCACCACATAGTTATTGTGGCGTTCAACACACGATGTATTATCATACGTAAGTACAACATTTTCAAAGTGGGGTCTATAGCTCTGGAACTTACCGAAGTCTTTATTAAATTGATGAAACTTAGGATCTACACCATACATACTCTCAAGGAAAGGTTTCACTGGGACTTTCGAAGAGTTAGATCTAAAAGATTATTTACCAAAGCATACACAGAGAAAACATATCTGTGACAGTACGGGTGGAGGGTAAATAGGCTGAGGGGGAAGTGGAGGCAAGCACAGGGACGTACAGTGGGTGGGGTAAGTGTAGGCAAGCACAGGGGTGTACAGTGGGTGGGGTACGTGGAGGCAAACACAGGGGTGTACAGTGGGTGGGGTACGTGGAGGCAAACACAGGGGTGCGCAGTGGGTGGGGTAAGTGGAGGCAAGCACAGGGGTGTACAGTGGGTGGGGTAAGTGGATGCAAGCACAGGGGTGTACAGTGGGTGGGGTACGTGGAGGCAAACACAGGGGTGTACAGTGGGTACAACACAGCAACACATGAGGGCGCTAGATAGACCCACAGGGTCCTCGTTCGATCGGGAACATGGAGGTACAAAGTTACTGGCACCCAGTACCACTCTGCACACTAGAGCATGACTGATAATATACAGAAGATCCTGACGTTCACAGCAACACAGAGGTAAAAAAAAAAAAAAAAACACCCCATATAAAACACACCCCATACAAAACACACCCCATACAAAACACACCCCATATAAAACACACCCCATACAAAACACACCCCATACAAAACACACCCCATATAAAACACACCCCATACAAAATACACCCCATACAAAATATGCAACACAAAGAAGACCTCTAAGGGATATACCGAATATGTTGGGTTGGAGATTTACAGGACACAACAAACTGGTAGTGACAGGTGCATAAGAAAAGTTAAATGATTCAGGATCTATGTCGGGGGGCCACAGCAAGCCAGGTGGGTGCAGAGCAGCAGAGCTGATGGTTAAAACGCTCAGGATCACAGTCTTCCACAGCCCACAGACGCGCCTGTGACCTTGGCGTATTCTGGCAATTAGAATATACACAAAAGACAGAAAGCCATCGATACCAGCTGGGGTGAGGAGCAAAGACGTGGGTACAGGTGGCGTCTACCAAGCACAGAGCGGACAGTGGCTTTTGTACATCAACAAGTGAGGTGTCCGGAGGGCCTGTGTGTGTGTGTGTGTGTGTGTGTGTGTGTGTGTGTGTGTTCTAAGACTCAGAGGGTCCTCACTCCATTAGAAGGAGAAGTCATCCTTGATGCTGGTACAGTCAAGGGCAAGATGACTGGGGATATACACATAGAGGATCCTATGTATCAGTAGCAGTATACATGGCAATATACCCAGAAATCATCGAGTGGGGGGAGGGTATCAGAGTGCTTCAAAATTCAGGGATCGTAATTTAATTCATAATGGGAACATCTAAGGGTATCCCCTTACTTAAGGGGTATCCTCCATCTAAGGGTATCCCCTTACTTAAGGGGTATCCTCCATCTAAGGATATCCCCTTACTTAAGGGTATCCTCCATCTATGGGTATGCCCTACTTAAGGTTATCCTCCATCTAAGGGTATCCCCTTACTTAAGGGTATCCTCCATCTATGGGTATGCCCTACTTAAAGGTATCCTCCATCTAAGGGTATTCCCTACTTAAGGGTATCCCCTTACTTAAGGGTATCCCCCATCTAAGGGTATCCCCTTACTTAAGGGCATCCCCATCTAAGGGTATTCCCTACTTAAGGGTATCCTCCATCTAAGGGTATCCCCCATCTAAGGGTATTCCCTACTTAAGGGTATCCTCCATCTAAGGGTATTCCCTACTTAAGGGTATCCCCTTACTTAAGGGTATCCTCCATCTAAGGGTATCCCCCATCTAAGGGTATCGTCCCTTAAGTTTTCTTCTGCCCTCCAGACAACTCCCGAAGGTTCACTCCAGTCATTTTTCTCCTCCAGCAGATGAGACTTGTTTCTCCGGGCGATTAAAGAGACTGGAGGAGCTACTCTCTCCTCTCTCTCTCTCTCTCTCTCTCTCTCTCTCCAGAACGATTAAAAGACCGGGAGAGCCATGAGCGGCCGGGCATCCATCCCGGGGTCTTTAAGGTGTAATGGGCGATGCGTCTGTGTCGAGCGGCACGCCGCCCAGATTGCTCGAGGCAGACGGAGGAGGCTTCTCTTGCCTGCCTTGCCCCACCTCCTCCCAGACTTCCCCTTCCCCAGGCAGGAAGCCAAGTTCCTCCCAGCCCAGCACAGTAGGGTAGGGGGAGCTTCTTTGTCTCAGATGGCCTTGACTTTCTTTTTTCTCTTTCTTTGGGGGGAGGGGGTTTAAGCTGATCACATTGTGAAGGGTGTAAGCTTACCGTGCTGTCAAGGGTGTAAGCTGATTATACTCTCAAGAGTCTAAGCTGGTCATATTGTGAAGGGTGTAAGCTGATTATACTCTCAAGAGTCTAAGCTGGTCATATTGTGAAGGGTGTAAGCTGATTATACTCTCAAGAGTCTAAGCTGATCATATTGTGAAGGGTATAAGCTTATCATGCTGTCAAGGGTGTAAGCTGATTATACTCTCAAGAGTCTAAGCTGATCATATTGTGAAGGGTGTAAGCTGATTATACTCTCAAGAGTCTAAGCTGATCATATTGTGAGGGGTGTAAGCTTATCATACTGTCAAGGGCGTAAGTCATTACACTGACTACAACGGCGGTACGGCCCTTGGCTAGGATGGCCTGGCTTTTCATCAGACCCCTAAGAATATCAGGTCGAGGGAGGCCAGGCTGTCTGCCATACACAACAAGAACCATTCTGTCGCGCCCCGGGCCCCAAGTGGCATGCGCCATATGTATGCTGACTCTGTGTGTGTGTTATGTGCACGGCCGACAACGCCACACTCCCTGCTCTCCTTTACCACAGCCTGAAAGCTAATCTCAACTTGCCCTAAGTACGTTTACACACTCCCAACCTCACATAATATCATAAGCCATTTCTCTCCACTCAGTTCGCAAATGATTTGGGTAATAACGCCAAAAAAAACAAAAAAAAATGTCTTTTAAAACTGAAAGCTTTGTATATATATATATATATATATATATATATATATATATATATATATATATATATATAAACTGTTGCATCTGATTTGATGATGATTCTGTAACATAAGTGGGTACAATTTTATTACTACACTGGATGTAAAACCTACAGCCCACTGTCAAACTATGCAGACTACTATTTAGTTTAACGCCCCGCAATAAACTGCACATACCAGAATTAAAACCTTAACAGCTGGAATCAAACTGTTTAAAAAAAAACAGTATCAAACTAGACACCTGGATTTCTCTCCCATACTGGATATATATATATATATATATATATATATATATATATATATATATATATATATATATATATATCATTCATCACGTATACTTGACTGCCGTTTCCCGCGTTAGCGAGGTAGCACCAGCAACAGATGAAGACATGTCCAAATCCGCTCCCATCCATTCTCTAGCTGTCATGTGCAATGCACCGAAACCCCATCTCCCTATCCACATCCATCCCCCAAGAGTCCCTTCTATCCTTATGACGTTCCCTGCATCCTGCTCATAAAAAGAAAAAGAGAAAAATAAAGATAAATAAAATAGTTCTCTCCCATTTTGGTCATAACTCATCATTTAATACAGCACAAAATTTCCACGGAGTGTTATACAACAACGGATTACAGTCTAGTCATTACAAACCTAAAAACACAAGAACTGCAATGGCGCAACACGGGATTAAAGTTTGTGGCATTAAAAACCCCCAGACTAATGGGAATCAGTTACGTACACACTACGATTAATACTGTAGCTATCTGATTACACTTTAGATAAAAGCCACTTACGTACTGAAGTAACGCTATACGTACACCACATAACAAGGATTAAGCTTAATACTAATGAAATTTTACCTCAACGATCAAAAGTTATTAGCAGCAATAATAACATCCTTCTTCTACTTGTTGATATGTGTGGGATTAGGACGACCCGAAATTTTGAACAACTGAAGCCTGTGTGACGACAGGTGTTTTTGCATATACCGACATATTGCGAACAGCTCAATGCTATTACACTTCTAGGAAACACTTCAAACGTATTTCAATGTTTCATCAATGAAAACTATCAAAAGATTACTACACCTTCTAAACAAAGTTAGAGACGTAATTATACATAAAAATATCGTCGAGACTAATTCCAACTTGTTCAGTTCACACAGAGAAAAAAAAAGAAACACTAAAACACGATCCATAACAATAAAATGGTGGTAGATACAGTAGATGTTAGACGATGTTACACATTTATTTTTTCAGACTTATTCGCCATTTCCCGCGTTAGCGAGGTCGCCTTAAGAGCAGAGGACTGAGCCTTAAGAGGGAATAGCCTCACTTGGCCCCGTTCTCTGTTCCGTGTTTTGGAAAATTAAAAAACGGGAAGGGAGGATTTCCAACCCCCGCTCCCTCTCCTTTTGGTCGCCTTCTAAGACACGCAAGGAATACGTGGGAAGTATATTTTCCTCTCTATACCCAGGAATAACATATATATATATATATATATATATATATATATATATATATATATATATATATATATATATATATATAGAGAGAGAGAGAGAGAGAGAGAGAGAGAGAGAGAGAGAGAGAGAACATGGACACAAAACGTATAGACACCTAAGAACCGATCACGTGTGGCTCGCACGGGTGAGAATGGCAACATTCTCCCGAGGGGCCAAATTCCTGGCCATAAAGAGCCGTGTGGCCTCGCCCGAAGGGCACGGACATCCTTCCAGCGGCACCTGGGACGGAAATTCCACAGAGGCACATGCCCGGGCTGGAGGTAGGGTGGGAGGTGTTGCTCAAGGAACACGCCGCGGGGCAGCCCCATACACCAGCGTTCCGTTCCGTGTGGTTCTCAGAACCTGCGCGGACACTGACGACGCCGTGAAGATCTGCGCATGTGTGAAACAGGACCCGGGTATGGGCAGTGTTCACAGATATAAACACACACACACACACACACGGCAAGAACATATAAACATGCACACACGGGGGCACACAAACGACTCCATACCGTACACACAAGAACAGCCTCGTTCCAGCCACTGCCGACGTCACCAGTGGTTAACAAACTGTATGGGTCTTTTTTTCTTTTGATGTTGAAGGCTTCCAGTCACGAACAAAACTCCTGAAGCTGTGTCAAGAAGGTGCATAAAAACACTGACTGTGCAACCCTCTTGTTTACTGCAAATGATTTTGTTTAATTTCTCTGCCTTTAGCTTAAGGTATCTGATAAACCATATCAATTAGTATTAGTATTATCAATGTTGCTTTTACCATTATCATCATTGTTATCCTTATCATAATCAATAATAACATAATTATCATTATCGTGTACTATTATCATTATCATTATTATTATTATTATTATTATTATTAACATTATTATTATCATTATCATTATTATTATTATTATTATTGTGTGCTATTATCATTATTATTCACCATCGAAGCAACATTTACCAAAATATGACCAATGAAAATCGACGACCACACAGCACAATCCATACACCACAATAGACCAGTTCGAGACTAAAAGGGCATCGCTTCCACTAACCTGAAATAACGTAACGCTATCAAACCACCAACCCAACGCTCACCCACACACGCACACACACACACACACATAAAAAAATAAAAGCGCACGCAAATCAACAAACACACACACACACACACACACACACAAAAAAAAAAGCGCAAAGAGCATAATTATATGAAAGCACAATACATAAAAATACCCCACCCCCATAAATATATCCCCCCCCCTCCCACACACACACATATATACAAATAAAAACAAAAATTCTAAACACAAACAAATGCGCAACGGGGGGGAAAAAAAATAGTCCCAAGCCCAGATGCTTTACGTACAACAAACAAACACACAAAGGAAACACTCTACACACATGGAGACATTAGGCAACACACAGACCAGACTCGCCGAGCGTGCAATGGCAAAATCTACAACCATGTGTGCTTACATACACTTACATATATATATATAAATATATACAAAGGGGGGAAGGGGTATCTACAAGAACTAACTTACACATCTACAAATAAAAAAAGAAATCTACAAGATTATATACATGTATAGTATGCAAAAAAAAAAAAAAATCTACAAGATTATATACACGTATAGTATGAGAAAAAATCTACAAGATTACTTACAAGTACAGTATGCAAAAAAAAAATCTACGAGATCATATATACGTACAGTATTAAAAAAAAAACTACAAGATTATATATACACGTACAGTATGAAAAAAAATCTACAAGATTACTTACAAGTGCAGTATGCAAAAAAAAAAAAAACTACAAGATTATATATACACGTACAGTATGAAAAAAAATCTACAAGATTACTTACAAATGCAGTATGCAAAAAAAAAAAAAAATCTACACGATTATATACACGCACAGTATACAAAAAAAAAAAAATTCTACAAGCACATACGCACACATACACCTAAAAACGTGTAAAAGGGGGAAAGAAATTCACGGCAGCTTCCCCCACAGGCAGCTTTCTGTGGCGATAAAAGTGTGGCTACAGCCACGGCTTGGATGCTTGACTGTAAATATACACTTTTTTGAGGATAACGGCAGAGGTAGCGCGCACGCGCGCACGCACACACCAGTATCCACCACCTGCCTCTATTCACATCTAGTCGTCTGTAAACAGAATCCGTTTACCACAATCCCGCCAAACAGGTCATTCATTCTCGTAAAAGTATATACTGCACAGGCATATATATATATATATATATATATATATATATATATATATATATATATATATATATATATATATATATATATATATATATGTGTGTGTGTGTGTGTGTGAGTGTGTGTATGTGTGTGTGTATGGGGGTGGGTTGGGCCATTTCTTTCGTCTGTTTCCTTGCGCTACCTCGCAAACGCGGGAGACAGTGACAAAATATATATATATATATATATATATATATATATATATATATATATATATATATATATATATACGTGATCGCCGCTTCCCACGTTAGCGAGGTAGCCCTAGGAATAAATGAAGAAGGTCGCCATCCACTCAGAACCATTCTCCAGCTGTCAAGTGTAATGCAACGAAACCACAGCTCGCTATCTACCATCTCCAATGTGGTCTCCCCGTTCTCTCAACCACACTCGTTTTATTACTACAACGGTCTCTTACCCTTCTATCACTTACTCGAACAAACCATCTCACGTCACATAATGTCCCCACACCCATCCTTCTCCGCACAGTATTATCTATAATCCAAGCCTCCCACCCAAAATATAATGCTGGTACTACTATACCTTCAAACATACCCACTTCTGCCCTCCCTGATAACAATCTCTTTCTACACATTTTTCAGTACTCCCAGAACTTTCGCCCCCTCACCCACCCTATAACTCACTCCCGCTTCCATTCGTTGCTATGTCCACTCCCAGGTATCTAAAATACTTCACTTCCTCCAAATTTTCTCCATTCAAACTCACAACCCAACGAACTTGTCCCTCATCTCTGGTAAATCTAATATACTTACTGTTATTCACACTTACTCTCAGCTTCCTCCTCCCACACATCCTTCCAATCTCAGTCACCGAATGTCACACTTTCACATTCGAATCTGCCACCAGTGCTGTATCATCAGCAAACAACAACCGACTCCGTTCCCAGGCCTTCTCATCCCCTAAAGTCTGCATGCATACTCGTCCCTCTCTCCAAGACGCTCGCATCTATATATATATTCATGTATGTATGTATGCATGTATATATATATATGCATACATAATCAAAGTGGCCCCTAATAAAAGCTATAATATGCGCGTAACAACCAGCCAAAATTTCAGTTTTAACAGAGTTCTCCATAGGGGCTGCAGCCCTCGGGGTGTTGGGGGTAAACGTGGTAACCCACACTGGCTTATTCAAACGCACTGAGGACCACCACCACCATACGACCCCTGAGCACACGACGATGTGAGCCCTGAGTATTACGATCGTTGAGGGCGAAGGTACGACCCTTAAGCACGACGATTACGACCTACGAGCAAAGACGGGACGACCCTTACCTGTGATGGCTCGGCCTCTGGCCTGCCACCCCTTGCATCGTGCCCAAGGGTCGTTACGCTCTGCTCATAGTCTCGTACCTTTTCACAAACAGATACGCTTCCCTTCGCAATTTCTTTTGCCTCGTAATGCGAAGCAACATTCACCCCCCCCCCCCCAGAAAACTACCTAACCACCTGATGTCTCTGATGCAAAAGTGAGGAAAGAAATAATTACCCTGAAATTACAATCTCACTTTTCCCTCCAGCTCACACGGCTCTTTTCATGGCCAGCAGTTGGATATATATATATATATATATATATATATATATATATATATATATATATATATATATATATATTTTTTTTTTTTTCTTTCTTAGAGTCTCCGCCTCGATGTGTCTTGACTGTAATGTCAGTCCAAGTAGCTAACATCTTCATCTCCAGGACACCCAACTGTACGTGTACGTCCCATAATTGCCTCCACCTATATGATGCACTTCACCCACCCACCCACCCACTCACACACCACCACCCCTTTTCTACTTACACTTGAGGGGAAGGGGAGAGAGATAATGAAGCATTCTGATATAAAGTGGTCGTTTCAGTTACTTTACTTATGCCTATACAGAGGAGTTACTCCCGGAACACCAATATCTGTTACTCGAAGGAACGGGGCCACGTTCGAACATACCTTATTCACCACACCTTCCCCTCACGTCATGCAACATGGGCACCTACCGCTTATCTACGGCGACTACAGTGGTATACTACTCATACCCAGATATCTAGATGATAATAATAATAACAAACAAATATGAAAATAATAAAGAAAGACAAATCAAATCCAGTTACCCTTTAAAACCTTATAAATTCAAATTAATCACCAGAGCTTCGCAAACAATATGTACATTTACACATAACTGTAATCACAAGAGCATGAATACACACTGTTTAAATACTAAAAGCCCTCCATCCTTCAATAATGAAAATGAACAAACCTATAACAAAATATCAAATATGTAAAAAGTAAACTATTCATTCATATATATATATATATATATATATATATATATATATATATATATATATATATATATATATATACACACTAGCAGCAAGAGAGAAAAAAAAAAAGAGTAAATAATAATCCAATTCGAAAGGGTTCTCCACCTACACCCACACGAGCCCAGAGCTGGAATACACAAGAAGCGTAACAGTGAATCAACTCGGGAAGGCAAGCATTTCAACGTAGTAGCACAAGCTATTTCCCAACAAACAACATACCGGAACGGCTAATTATGAATGAGCTCAGCAGGGTTGGGGAAAAAAAAGTATATATATATATATATATATATATATATATATATATATATATATATATATATATATATATATATACATGTTTCACTGCAACACATGTATTTATGAGTGCGCCTGGCAGCGAGCATAGTTAATGCATTAGTGTATATATATATATATATATATATATATATATATATATATATATATATATATATATATATACGGCAAAGAGGACAGATGTTAACGTATAGGACCAAATGTGATGATGAGATAGGCCAAAGCGAGTACAGGGGGGTCCTCTGCAGCGTGATTTACCGGGCGACATTCCCTACCTAACACGCCTGCCTGGTCTTTCCCCCTACACCCAGGGGTCTTCGCAGAAATCTCTCGCCGCGGCCCCTTGATATTTCGAGAGACCCTGAAACTGTCTGGCGTTCGTCTCCTGTTTCTGAACTCCCATCCCTGAAAGATCTGTCCTCACCCAACCGGCGTGTGTAAACATATTACCAGCATTCGTTCCGGCTGATCAAACGCTGGTAACTGTTGAGGGGCTTCGATCCTACTCCTCCGACCACCGCTGTTCCTCAAGGTGGTGTCCCGCGTCCTACAACACTCTCGACCACCAACCCTATTCATTTCTGCGGCGTTAACTCAGTAAGTCCACTGTAAACGCGCCTCATTAACATGTTCTCTGTACCTCCTGCCTCAACTACTTCTTCGTCACCTCGCACCTCAACACTGTGGACAAGGCACACACGTACTGGCAAATTCAAGTGCTTATATTTCTTCCCGTTTCTTTCGATCCCTTAAAAAAAAAAATCTAACCTCTTTCCCGATGAAGATTCCGTTGTCAGAACAATCGACTCATCAATTTGCATTAACCGTAACCTCTGATCTTTTCTTGTGAGGTTCCTGTCAAGGACAGAGAGTCGCGTGCCAAATTGATAATCAAAGAAAAAAGAAGCATAATAATCACAAATGAGCGTAGATAAGCAATTAGCGCGTGAGGGTTAACTAATTGGGGAACTAGCGGGAAAAACACACGGGACGAAAACAAAAGGAGAGGGAGAGACGGTAATTATGAATGAGCCAACACCGGCACAGGACGAGGGCATATCAAGCAGGAACAGGTGAGAGAGAGACGAGAGAGGGAAGGAGGGAGCGAGGGAGTGAGGGAGATATCGGCGCCAGATAAGGAGCCGACCTTGTAGGAGTGTGCCTCGCTGATAAGGCGTAATGTAGCACCTCGATAAGCCCGCCACTACGAGCTGGGTGATTGCCGGAGGTGAAACACAGCGAGGGCCACACCGGGGTCATAACTGATAACAGACGACGCCAGGGGGGGAACACCCGATAACGGGGGACAAGCAAGTTAAAAACTAACGCTCGGAAACCCGGGAAAATGTGTCAGCCACAGACACACACACACACACACACACACACACACGACAACAAGGAAGACGGTAAAAGACTATGTTGTGATGTAACTGATAACAAGAGAGACACACACACGGGAAAGAACGGGAAAAAAGGAAAGATGAAAATTTCAATGAAGGAAGCAAGAAGGGAAAGACTTGAGAAAGAAGGAGCCATAAAGAAATGACATGAAAAAGGAAACACACGCTCATACACACACACACACACACACACACACACACACACACAAGAAACTGAAAGAAAGACAATAACAAAGGCCAGTCGAGAGAAACAAAAAAGCATAAGAAAAAAAAATGTTCATTAACAAAGGAACTTAGAACTGAAAAAGCTGCAAGGAGGAACAAGACGAAGAACATGAATTCAAGAACACATAAATATTTGATGATGGTGCAAATGAAAAAGACACAATAAAAGTCAATAACTCAAAACAGGAGATAAGTAATACTTAAGAAAAAAGGGGGGGTGTCGATAAAGCTTTGGCAAGCAGAAAAAAAAAAACAAGATTTCCATTCAACAGGTGCAGATGAAACATTTCATATGGTGGCTGAATGCGGCCAGCGGAGGTACATACAAAGCCTGCTAGACGTCAAAATCAAGCCTTACATATTGCTAAGTATTTCATAACAAAAAAAAAAATCTAATCCATACATAAATCAAAAATCAAAAAATCAAAAACTAAAAAAAAAAATCTACTTAGGTCTTCCTGTGGACAATGTTTGTTTCAAACTCCTGATTTTTAACATTAGAAAAAGGCTGTTAAAAAAAAGTCTGACTAATTTTTAACATTAGAAAAAAGGCTGTTAAAAAAAGTCTGACTAATTTTTAACATTAGAAAAAAGGCTGTTAAAAAAGTCTGACTAATTTTCAACATTAGAAAAAAGGCTGTTAAAAAAGTCTGACTAATTTTTAACATTAGAAAAAGGCTGTTAAAAAAAGTCTGACTAATTTTTAACATTAGAAAAAAGGCTGTTAAAAAAGTCTGACTAATTTTTAACATTAAAAAAAGGCTGTTAAAAAAAGTCTGACTAATTTTCAACATTAGAAAAAGGCTGTTAAAAATAAGTCTGACTACAAGACATCTTTCCATAACATCGCCTTATAAATATATAGGAAGCAAGTGACAGGAGAGAGGTGGTTCTTGACAACTCTCGTGCTAAAAATCAATGTCGAACCCTGGACCTCTGGAACCCGCACCCCACCCCACCCCACCCGCCCTGACGGCCTTCTTTCTACTTTCCATTCCACTAAATTTCAGCAGGTTGTTGCTGAGGAGGAGGAGGAGGAGGAGGAGGAGGAGGAGGTGCTGTAAACCGACGAATACACACGAGCAACCTCGAATCGTCGGCAAAATGGTTCAGACAGGTTCAAGAAACCATCAGAGAATGAAAGAGAACTCTGAGGCGACTTGAAAGAAAGTGGGAAAAGGAAGCAGAAACAGAAGCAAAGAAGGAAAAGGGAGAGCCGAGGGAGATTGGAAGAAACTGGAATTACGTAAAAAAAAAAAAAGAAAGGGAAAGAAGGAAGAGTCAGAGGAGGTTCGATACCCTGTAATGAAACCCAGAGATAAGCGAAGAATCGGACGATAGGGATTCCATGGAGGCTGGAGAAACTACACAACCCAAAGGGAAGGGAAGCGAAATCTGGAGCGAGAGGAAGGAACAGAGGGAGCCAGGTCTGGCGGGAGAGAGGGAGGGAAGGAGGGAGGCTGGCGCCGCTGGTATCTTGCAGGACTACGGTTTATGTCTTTGTGACGCTACTGTCGCTCCTAGCCTCGCCCGACCAGCGTCACACCAACAATAGATGTTGATCGTATACATGAGGTCGGGGGGAGGCAATATTCCCCTCCAGTACACAGCATCTCCGGAGCAACACTGAGAGTACTCAATATCTACAGGGGCATCACGGGATAAACGCTGTAGAACTCGCGTCTCCGTCTGGGTACACGGTTCTTCTTGGGCGTGACTCGAGGGGCAGCGGCTTTATTGACCGTCCGCTCCGCCGTGGTGGCCAGCAGTGACGGCGCTATGGGCACGTGGCCACTTGTACTCCCTCAGACGTTCCTCCTGGCGGCTCGGGTTCACACCACTAAGTGCAGAACACCCAGGAGGGTGTAGGAGGAGGAGATGGAAGAGAAAGAGGAGGAGGGGTGGTGAGCGATGGTGTGTGGAGGCTCCTGGAGGTCACTGGGATAAAAGGGGGGGAAGGGGGGTAGGCTCAGTGCCCGTGGACTCGCTGGAAGGCGCCAAAAGCCTCACGACCAATGAGACGTCACTACGCGCTGAGCCAACGTAGGCTCGTAATTACGCATGCCATCAGCAAACACAAACAGGCAGTAAGAACAAGGGTAATCACCCAGTGATAGAAACACTTCAACTAACTGATTCGGTGAGAAAACGAACGATATAGAATGAGTTAGATAAATCGTATAAACAAATGAGCAACAGATGTGTCACACCACATGTGACCATATACGACTGGCTACGGGAGATCCAGACACTACCTCACCAACACAAGACACACACTCGACAACACTCCTTTTGTCTCTAATGATAAGAAAAAAAAAATGAAACAGAAGATAAAAGACGCCTTTAAACGTCACACCGAAAAATGGCCAAAGCCAACACACATACATACACACACACACACACACACACACACACACACACACACACACACACAAAGAGGCAAACACAGAAACACACGCATAACACGCACATAATGAGGTAAACAAACAGCTAATAGATACAGTATTACGAGAGAGAGAGAGAGAGAGAGAGAGAGAGAGAGAGAGAGAGAGAGAGAGAGAGAGAGAGAGAGAGAGAGAGAGAGAGACACCTCTTTGGTATGATGGTTTAGCGGTCGGGCCCGCATGGGTTCCAATCCTGGGCGCGGTAATCGGCCCACATCCAACCCAAATGTTCATCCTCCCCTCGGGACCGGTCGATATAGAGGTAATTTGCTACTGTGTGTGTGTGTGTGTGTGTGTGCGTGTGTGTGTGTGTGTGTGTGTGTATGTGTGTACACACGGGGGTACAGACAACGTCAAGACCGGAGGCAACACGAGTAAAAAGAAAAAAAAAAAAAAAATCCCAAATTACACAAATATTAATTCCAAACAGTAATCACAAACACACACACACACACACACACACACACACACACACACACACACACACACACACGGTCAGTGAGGAACATGGCGGGATGGGAACAGGAAAGGGGAATGGAGAGAAGGGATATGGGTGGCACATGGCCACACTACAGCGCTAGTGGAGGGAATAACACGTTTGCAACGTGGCGAGCTAAAATATTTTCCCATGTATGTAAGAGAACCAATATTGAATTCAAACTAATATAACAAAGCTATTGAAAAGTGAAAGGTTCCGATAGCCGATATGAAACTGGGGCCGCTGCGATCGGTAGGGAGAGAGGGGGAAAACGACGAGAGAGAGAGAGAGAGAGAGAGAGAGAGAGAGAGAGAGAGAGAGAGAGAGAGAGAGAGAGAGAGAGAGAGAGAACAAAGGTATGAACACGGATAAAGGTGAGAGAGGATCATCAGCACGCTTTCCCTTCCACCGCCCGACATACACACATGCCAAACATACACCACACACTACATAACGCGACAACGGCACACGTGTTTATGTACCTTCACCCACACACACTCGCCTACATACACATGACACCTACCTACCACACACATCCACCAACGTCACACCCACTGTTCCCTCATGAACACGTACACCCAGCACTACATACGTATACCCTTGCACTCCAACACACACACACACACACACACACACACACACATTCATAACACCGCACCGTACCCACATACACATGCCTCTCTGCACTCCCACATACACATATAACCCCAGCACTCCCACATACGCATATCACCCGAACACTACCACATACACAAGCCTCCCACACACCCCAAACGCTTCCACATACACAACCCCCCGCCCCTCCCAGAACCCTCACATACACAACCCCCCCTACACCCCTAACACCTCCACATACACAAGCCCCCCAGCACTCCCACATACGCATATACCCCTATCACTCCCACATACACAATCCCCCCTCTCCCACAGCAGCACCCCCACATACACACACACACCCCCCAGCATTCCCACATCGACAATCCCCTCCCGGCCTACAATGTACTGCATATGTATATGAAAAAGGGGTGGACAGGCCGGATACCAGAATGATCCTGTTTCCTGCCGTTCACCAGGGGGGAGGACACACATCCACTGCTGGTCGGGGCAGGACCGTGACATACCACCCACACCCATACACCTCAAAATCCCCTAACCATCGCTATGGAGACTCGAGCCTTCCAGTAAGGAGGCGTACGGACCCCTGCCTGCAGGAGGGCCGCCCGCCAGCGGTGCACAGAACAATAAAGGCAAAAGCCCGTATTGTGACAAATCATTTAGGGGAGGAGGGGGGAGGCATTGCATATTTATTCTGCAAATCATATAGGCAAATTGGGGTTCGACCAGGGCACTCCTGCTGTAGAGAGGGGGGTCGGGTCGGTGGGATCTGCTGCCCTCTCTGACATCCACATTTTGTACCACTGGGTGAGGGCTAATTCTCTATATGATCACATATTCAGTGAATTTACAGTAATACGAGGTCCATGACTGGACTATCTAATAAAATATGCTATATCCATCACACACACACACACACACACACAATATATATATATATATATATATATATATATATATATATATATATATATATATATATATATATATATATACATATATATATATATATATATATATATATATATATATATATATATATATATATATATATATATATATATATATATATATTCTGAGTAAGGAATATATACTACACATAATATATGTAGAGGCTGTAGGCAAGGTGTATATCATTACTTCCCTCCACTTTAATTTTCACGCGACTAAAAGTCCAGAAACGCCGGCAAATTAAACGATGAAACATGAGGCTATGATGGCGTGACCTTTGACCTGTCCCTTAAGGGTAGGTCAAAGGGCCCGCCATCAGACCCCGAAGGTCGTACCGCTGCAACTCATGATGAGGTTAACACGAGCGGGTTGTAAGTACTAAGAAGCAATCTGCTTTCAATACACTTCCACGCCTAATCTATGTACCAGAGAGAGAATGTCCATGATAGACCTTGGATAACAGTTATAAGATAACTACACAAGCTCACGTTATCCTCGGCCTTGGGGAGGTGAGTGATACGTATCCAAGCTACGTATACAGTGAAACAAGGTAATGAGACTTTACTTAAGGTTGTGGCAGTGTGCGACATATATATCTCATACTGCCACGTACTCAAATATCATCAAGTGGCACATGCCAACTCATGGGCAGTGTCTGGATTGAAAAAAAAATATCTCACAATGTAGTAACTATAATAATAATAATAATAATAATAATAACAGTAATAACAATAATGATAATATTATTACCATTATCATTATTATCATCATTATTATCATTTTATCATTATTATTATTATTATCATTATTATTATTATTATTATTATTATTATTATTATTAATTCAACACACCTGAACTCTCGACATAGCTTAAAATCCACGGAGCTCTACAATTTTTGCCCGTGTATTTCCATACATCTATATGGCTACGTGTAATCCTGCTGGGATGAACTGTTTTCTTTATAATCCAGGACTTCCGTTACCCTCCTGTTAACAGCAGTCTTGATAGCAAATTTGGAATATGAGAAAAAAAAAAAAGTTCTAGTCACACTTTCCCTTACCCACGAACTCAGTCAAGAAATCATGATAATAATAATAATAATAATAATAATAATAATAATAATAATAATAACAACAACAACAACAACAACAACAATCTGGCTACATGTCCAGCGCGTTTGACGAAAAGCTTCACGACTGAAATCAACTCATACGAAGCACGACGCCGGTACGATCCTTGGCCATGATGACGACCTGACCTCCTTGCTCCGAGGGACAATGTGGGTGTCAATGACTGACCAATGGCTGGCCATCAACAAGCGATCACCAACTCTCTCGAAGAGGCTCATCATATATATACATTCCCATGAGTCCACGGGGGAAATGAAACACGATAAGTTCCCAAGTGCACTTTTGTGTAATAATCACATCATCAGGGGAGAGACAGGAGAGAAATATAAGTCAGTTGATGTACAAACGTACTCAAGGCGTATAGACACGCTTTCTCTTTGACACGAAGAGAAACTGGTAAGTTACGAGGTAGCAATGCGTCTGAAAGGACAACAGAAGAACAACATCATCCCCTGCAGGCACAACCAGTGAGAGATCAGCAACAAATCAAGTAAAAGCTCAATCAAACAAACATCCATCACTTAAAAAGTATATAAAGAGAACCCTAATAAACATGTCGGTATCAGCAAAACATGTCAAAAACATCAAAACAGACGCTCATGCAACACGACAAGCGCATATGCAAGGCAACAATAAAATGCATAATGGAAACGCAACGTTCATAAACAGACGCAGATATACAATATTAAAACTCTTACAAAAGAATCAGTAAAATACATGAATAACCGCTAGGAAAAAATCCAAAGAAAATGGAACATCATCACAAACAATAGAGTAAAGCTAAGATGAACATAATAAGCAAACTCTCTGAAGTTATGAAATCATATATCTTACAATGTCATCAGTAACTAATATACACCTCTCTCTCTCTCTCTTTCTCTCTCTCTCTCTCTCTCTCTGTGTGTGTGGGGTTGGGCCATTCTCTGACTGTTCCCTTGCGCTACCTCGCTGACGCGAAAAACAGCGATAAGCATGATAAATAAATAAATATATTCTTTAATAAAAGTGCATATCATCACTAACAATCGCACAGGACAAAACACACACACAAATATATATATATATATATATATATATATATATATATATATATATATATATATATATATATATTATCCCTGGGGATAGGGGAGAAAGAATACTTCCCACGTATTCCCTGCGTGTCGTAGAAGGCGACTAAAAGGGAAGGGAGCGGGGGGCTGGAAATCCTCCCCTCTTTTTTTTTATTTTAATTTTCCAAAAGAAGGAACAGAGAAGGGGGCCAGGTGAGGGTATTCCCTCAAAGGCCCAGTCCTCTGTTCTTAACGCTACCTCGCTATCGCGGGAAATGGCGAATAGTAAAAAAAAAAAAAAAAAAAAAAAAAAAAAAAAATATATATATATATACACACACACAATACTAACAAACAAACGTTACCCGATAGTCAAAACATTAAACCATTAACAATACACCAAACAAAAAAAATGAATAACGTAAGCGTATTTTCAAAATGACGTTTCCCGACACACACAGATACGCTCTATCAAAACAAAATCCTTATTTCCCAGACGTTTATCTTTCTCTCCCACACGCACTGCCACCCAAACGCAAACCAAAATAGTGTGACTGGTTCGCTAAGTTCAATAGTGCGTGCTTTCCACAGACAAAAACCTTACAATACAAACGAGTCTATACATACGTCTAAAAGCAGACGAACAGACTATAATAAACAAGATGAAAATGGCAGTTTAGCCACACTGCCTTGATGTCTGACTGACGCTGTGGAACTAGGCACCCAAGTCCTACTAATTATATATATATATATATATATATATATATATATATATATATATATATATATATATATATATACCATACAGCCCTACTGAGCTCCTGTCACGACAATGCAAGAGGAAACTGCATCTAATAAGGCAATTCTCGGGTTGGAAATTTACAATAATATAATGACTTAGAAAATAAATTACCGGCGATAATGAATTCATGCATACCCTAATGAGAGCGGGGATGAGGCTTTATATATATATATCACAAAACTGTCTTATCATCACAGCGTTCGTTATTAAATGCATAGAATTTTGGCCTACGTTTCCCTCCATCTCGTCCCGCATATAGGCATTACTTTACCGGGTGATCATATCAGGAGTTGTTCAAGCAGAATCTGAGGCTGCTAAATGTTGACCCTTGGATGAATGCGCGTGCAAGGAGGACTTAGCCGCACAGCATAGACATAATGTTACCGATCCGAGGTACACAGAGAGGTCGAACCCTTGAGTTTAAGGAGTTAAAGTTTTAGTTGTTCCCCAAACTGAAGTGAATCGCGTCATTTCCTAAATAGATGAACGGATTTCATTTGTTCCTAACGAATGACGCTTCAGTCTTCCTACTGTAATGATACAACTTCGTTCTTCAAACTGAAAAGCTCGTTTATATGAATAACCGCACGTTATCTTCTAACATGATGACACAGCTTCAGCTTCCCTACTAATGCTTCTTTATTTTTCCTAGCTGAGAACACGCTTCATCTTCCCATACTGAATGACCGCACTTATTCTTTAAAAATAATAAGCACTATCATTCTATCCCTAAGAGAATAACCACAGTTATATTACAGGAGACATATACTTTATATACACAGCAACTGACCCCGCGATAGACTGGAAAATATAATAAGTTAGGCTGTTTTCCCGGCAAAAAACACAAAGCACCGTACGAGAGTCAGGGAGGAGGAACAGTTCGCTGCATCACGCATAACACCATCTGTATCAAACTGGAGAGGGAGCAGAGCTTAATTTCCGACGATTCAAAACATTCAAAATAAATATCCTTTCAACTTTTGCTGGGGGTGGCTGCTGCCAGCACTCGTGATCACTAGATAAGGTCTGGTAACATTTAATATTGGCGCTGGTACAGGTCAAATCCCTTTGACCATGACGGTGCAGAATCTCTGAGTGCCCGGCCTCAAATGTGACCCTTGAGATTAATGCCGTCGTGCTTCAAGGAGGACTTAGCCGGCACAGCATAACCATAAATGTTACCCATCCCTAGTACTCAAGGGTCGAACCCTTATTCTCAAGGAGTTAAGCTTTAAGCTTTCTTCCCCAAACTGAATGAATCGCAGCTTCATTCTTTCCCTAATAGAATGAACCGCATCTTCATTCTTTCCTAAACTGAATGAACCATAGCTTCAGTCTTCCCCATACTGAATGAACCGCATCTTCATTCTTTCCTAAACTGAATAAACCACAGCTTCAGTCTTCCCCATACTGAATGAACCGCATCTTCATTCTTTCCTAAACTGAATGAACCACAGCTTCAGTCTTCCCCATACTGAATGACCCGCATCTTTATTCTTTCCAAAACTGAATGGACAGCAGCTTCATTCTTCCCTAAGCAGAATGAACCACAGCTTCAATATTACCCAGGAGAGCAATGGACTCCGTGTTAAGTGAAGCACAGCAACTGACCCCGCGTTAATTCATGGAGAGGAACGAACTCCGCGTTAAGACAGCTTCATTTTTCTCTAGAGTGAATGAACCGTAGCTTCATATGATTCATTGAACCACATCTTTGGCGGTCGACTAAGTTCGTTCACCAGTTCACTATCCACGATCCCTGACTGGAGTGATAAACCTTGCTCAAGACTATCTTAAATCCCGGATCTTATCAGTTAATATCACGCCATGTACCGCATTTCATTCGAACACACACACACACACACATCTGTTTTGCAGCCATCAATGAAGGCATGATAACTGACGTCTAAGTTTCAAGTCTCTCGCAATCAGTGAACCCATAAGATGTTCTAGTTTCAGTCTCAGGCCATCAGTGAACCCATAAGATGTTCTAGTTTCAGTCTCAGGCCATCAGTGAACACATGATAACTGTGTTTTAAGTTTCAGTTCTCTGAATCCGGTGGACCTCCTCTACCTCAGGCGCCATCTTTTTGTCCGTCGACGAGATTCAACCGACTTTTCTATCTTGATGGTTGGGTCTTCCCGCGGCGCCAACTTTATCACCATCGTAGCAACTTTTCTCTGATCTACACCGCACTGGTGTTCCTGCACAGGAAATGGAGCCACACACACCATCCCCCCCTAAGGGTCCGACAAGTGTCTGTGAAATGGGCATATTTACAAAACATATCACGATCATTCAATGTCAAATTCCCTACCCGTCTTACTTATGTGTGTGTGAGTTAATTGATCAGACATGACGCGCGGGGGTCTTGTTGACTAATATCAGCGTGATCCTAGTTGAATCAAATTACAGGCAAGCCACTTTCTTCTTTTTTTCTCTCTCTCCCTCATCGGTGCTAACCTCCTTGTCAGTATCGCATCTCCAAATATAGTACTTTCGTGATCCAAGTAGACACTTAAGATCTAATCAGAGATTTATGTACCATTAACATCTACTTCATGTAAGCACACTAAACGAACTGCTTTTTTCTTTATTGGTCTTCCGTTAAAATAGACAAAATACTATATCATAAATCTTAAGAAGGTTGCAGTTTGCCATCAATATTAAGTTGCGAGTTCGGAAGTTCAGAGAATAAG
This sequence comes from Panulirus ornatus, assembly GCF_036320965.1. Taxonomy (NCBI): domain Eukaryota; kingdom Metazoa; phylum Arthropoda; class Malacostraca; order Decapoda; family Palinuridae; genus Panulirus; species Panulirus ornatus. The sequence continues at coordinate 18,320,204 of NC_092291.1, forward strand.
TATTTTAACAGTTATTTATTGCACGTGTTTTCGAATTTCTGTTTGCTGACTGCTTCCTGAATTACATCACTGAAGTTTACCCCAGTTAACCGAAAACAATAAAACATACCACAACTCAATACGTAGTGGTTATCTGCCAAAATTACTCGGTCATAAGAAAGCACACGATTAAACGGGCACAATACAATACGCAGTGATAACAAACAGCAATTATGTTCTTGGAAAGAAATGTTAAAATAGAATAGCTAGTCACAATTATGCCTCACACACACACACACACACACACACACACACACACACACACACATATATATATATATATATATATATATATATATATATATATATATATATATATATATATATATATATATATATATATATATATATATATATATATATATATATATATATATATTTCTTTGTTCTCGAAACATTTATTGCCAGCAGTTATCATCCAAACTTGCTCACAAATATTTCATGGCCTCCTGCCAAACTGGTACACCCAGGAATACCAAAAATTCATATACTATAAGACTGTGATATCACAAAGTTACGGGAAACACCAAGTGTACCTAATAGTAAAAATCCTCCTCTTGATATCTTTTAGCTGAGAACTTTAAGACATCATGAACTCATTGTTCACTCGCAGTCCAGTGTGAAATCCACTTTCAACAGGAGAAAAAAAAAAAATACACATACTGTGATAGATGAAATACTACTGTACGATCCACCTAGCACTCGCTTTGATTCATTTTACATTTTTTATGCGTTCGAACACCTGAAACCCGGCGGGGAACTGAGGTTTCCAGGTATCGCTATATACAACGTGAAACGAACTGCCAGATGTCGCCAAGCTCAGGGGTCGGGATGGTCGAGACTAGGCTGGCTGCCTACAGGCCATCCCCTCTATACCCTTTGCCACTGGTTTTCATATTTCAAAACCCCATGGTTTTTTAAACGCTCCCACATGAGGTTCAGTCGTTACACAGGGCCTGCATAAAGGTAGGGGGGTTTTACGCGGTAAAACGGAACATATGCAGTGTATCCATTTTCTAACCAGCAAAGATTGGCGAATAACATATACGAAGCAAACGCAACGTTACGTCTGCGATACAGGACACATGATCGCCAAGAAAAATGGCATTATCGACTGCAAAACAGGCGATTGTCAGGACGAGAAATGCTCAAAAATGTAACTCAAAAGTAGCAGATGGCTCTTCATCAATGCTCTTACAGGAGAGTGAGGGATTTTCGCGAAACTTACATGCGCCGATGCCTGGGAAATGTCACGATGATTTTTCGCTGGGAAACATTTTAGATGAAATATACTCTAGGTGGCAACGGCGACAGGAAACACTAGAGGGGCTTCCAAGGGGAAATTTATTGATCGAAAGGTTGCAAGGGGATCCTACATGACTACCACCCTACCGTTCTCCACGCACTAGGCTTCCCTTGCCTCAACAAAGGCTTCTTGTGGGGGGTGGGGGACAGCCCTTACCCTACCAAAGCCTGTCATTGACGATGATAAATTTCTGACCCTACCATACCATCACCACAACCAGTCTCCGGCCCCAAACTGGCCTTACCACAGTCAGTATTCCTTAAGACTAGGCTTGGCTCTACGCTCAACCCCCTCCCCCCAAATCGTAATCCGACTTACAAGATTTAAAGCCCTTCGTTGATTCTGCTGCTGCCGGTCTTCTCAGGTCCCACCCTACCCGAGACACAGACCTAAGTCTCTCTCTCTCTCTCTCTCTCTCTCTCTCTCTCTCTCTCTCTCTCTCTCTCTCTTCCTGAATCAGCCAGTCATTGTTGGTGTTACCCTGATCCAAAATCCTTCATGCCACCAGCTTTCGCTCACAGCAGACACAGAGGCGAGAGTCGCTCTTCCCCCATCCACGTTCCTTTCCCCACCTGCCCTAGCTCTTTTACTTCCTTTCTTCCTTTCTACCAAATCCCCTAACCCATCCACCTACACACAGTCCTTTCAATCTCATTCTCACCTTTTCCCCTCTACGTTTTAAGGGTCAAAGTTAACATGTTCCCCCCAACCCCCGCCAGTGTCTGGTAAAAGGTCGCAGTGGGTGGTTTATTTGGGCGAGGACCCCCGACGGCTGCCTTATTTTCTTAAATCTCTGTTTTGTAAACAAGTTCTCAGCGCTAGAACTTTTTTTTTTTCCCTTAAATTCCAGTGTTACTACCATCATGATCTGGCCACTTCCCGGGGATACTCAGCAATATACGAGATCTTAGTATGCGAGGTATGCGCAAGCCCCATGTTTGCTTACAAAGTTAATTCACGTTGGCACATTTTAAGACACCATCACGGAAACATGACAAAGTGGGGTGTCAAACTCTTTACGACAGTGAAATCAACAAATGATCAAACTGAAGGTACACGCAAGAAAACAAAGATAGTATGAGAGGATGTTTGACAAATGGTAAAGCTGATTGTGGTTAAATTTGGTATCAGTGTTATGTACTGCAAAGTGTACGCTATGGCGGTGGGGGAATCACATACGATCAATCATACAGGATAAAATCAATCGTTAAGTCCAAAGTGCCAAGCTGTGGTTACAAATGAACGAAGCACTCTCAATCATGAAGTTACAATCCGTTACTCCCAATTGTCAAACTGCTGATAACAGTTAAGTCAGTCCAAAAGATCAGACTGTGAATTAGCAACACTGTTGGGTCCACAGTGTCACACTTTACAGATGACATTATTTGACTGGAGATGCCTTAAATTGCCAGGCTTTGGTCAAACTTGGGACACAGTTCAACAAATAGTCCCCATCATCAATGTTTACACAACCAACGAACTACTCATGAGTCAAAAACTTGTCAAAAGTCTATAGTGTCTTGTAATATCTCGTTATTCAGATTTTTGTCTTTTAAATGTCTTGAATTGCGTCTACTTTTGTCCCGACTTCTGCCCTTTCTCATGATATCAGTTCAATTTCTTGCTATTCACTTATATCCTCTAACAAATGTGTTAACTCTGCAACGTGTAATCACAAATATCCAAATTAAATTCCTAAAGCTAGCGATCAAAAAAGTAGTTTGCTTAATCAATAAACTAATGTACATACGGGAAAAGTAATAATGGGTTTGTTCGGCAATTCTGATGCGTTTAAGCCAAATATGGGCTAGTGAATTTTCTTTCGGGTTATCTGATAACCTAAGTTCGAGGCCAGACTGGCTGCCTGCCCAGCGGGCTCCGGGGGATTGCCTGGAGCCCCGTCCGTTATTGCTTCACTGTAGCTTCCTCTGCCAACCCTCCGAGGGGAGAGATGAGACAGGGGAGGGAGGAGTGATGAAAAGGGAGAGTAATGGAGGGAGACATGCTAGTTCAATGGAAACCCCCCCCCCCCATCACTGCAACAAATATTCCAGCAAAATACAGACTTAAAACCCCTTGAGGACGACGGCGCGATTCTTAACCACAATAGTCCGACCCTTGAGGACGACGGTACGATCCTTGCCAATGTACAACGGCTAGGCCTTTAACTTGCCCTTCAGGGTCAGGTCAAAGGGTTAAATACAGACAGTGCTCAGGGGGTCGTGCGTAAGCAGGTAAACTGGCAGAAATGTAAATGAAAAACATCTCCTCCGTTCTTCTGAAAGGTGTTCCATCCATCCTTATCTGCCGATGATGGGGCACCAGCGAAGACCACGGCCGGCGAACTGAACCAGAGCAAGACCTATAATAATAAAGAACCTCTACAGCCCAACCCCCTCCCCACCTAACGCCATCGGCACAACTTTCCCGAGTACGGCCTGACCCAACCCTCCTTCCCGAGGCACGGCCTAACCCAACCTGCCGTCCCCTGGTACGGCCCAACCCAGCCCACATTCCCAGAGTACTATGTAGGCTTTGTCACCTTCCATTCTGCCCCCAGATGCCGCGGGGCAGAGGGTAACAGCCTAGCCATCCCTCTTACCTAGGGGTCCCCACACTACTAGCCTCTCTCCGTCCTCCATCATTCTACTACCCCCGAGCCTCCATCACCCTAGTAACCCCTACATCCATTAACCGCGTTCGCCTCCCCCATCATCCAACTCGCCTCTCTCCGTCCTCCATAACCTTACCAAGTACCGCCTAACTCCATCACACATGCCCCCTCCTCGTTCCTCATCACTCTACTATCCCTCTAACTTTCATTCAAGTCCCCTTCCCTCTCCTCCATCACTCTCCAGGTCTCCCTACATCCTCCGTCACCCATTTACCCCGTAGCTCCATGACTCGCATAACCCTCACCCCCTCTCCTACAACCCATCACTACCCCTAACTCTCAAACACACGTCTTCAGTCCCTTTCCAACATCTATCTTCATCTCCTTCAATCATCCCACTACCGTCCCTTCTATCAAATGGATACCCTTCCTTCCTGACATCCATCACCACACTACCTTTTCCTTTCCACCATCACCCTCCCCCCCTCTTCCTTCAGAGTGCACTGTCCGTCCCAGACCTATTATCCCTTCCTCCCGCCGTACCACAACCCCCTCTATCACACACGTCCCATCCCCCTTCATCTCTCTACCAACCACCATAAATCCACCGTCCTGCCACCATCATCCACCCCCTCCAAATATCCCTCCTACATCAAATTGCTCCCTCCCCAATCACCCCCTAGCACTACCCAACCCCCCCAAACTACTAACCAGGCCAGGATATAGAAAAAAAAAAAATAATCTCCCCTCCCCTCTCAGCACCTGCTGCACCTCGTCCCATCAGCCCACTCCCCAGCAGTTACTCCTCCACCACTCTCCTGACCGCTGGCCGCGCTGCCCGCATCCCTTCACCCTTACCAAGTAGACCATCCCCTCTCTCCCTCCCTCCCTCCCGCCACTCTCAATCCTCACACCCCACCACAATCAACCCTCCCCCCAACCACCACCTCTAACAGCAACCCTCACTCTTTCACCATCACAATTCCCCCCACCACTACCAACCCTCACCCCAGCCCCACCACCTGCCCTTACCCCAACACATCCCTTCCCCCCCAACACACAGACTCCCACGTCATTAAGCCTCACCCTTCATCACGAGGCAAATCACCCTACACCACCATCAACCCTCGTCCTGAACCACCCTTCACCCTGACCCTGTAGTAGACCTTTATACACAGTCGTCATGCTAACCAACCGACACCATCAACCCCTCCCACACCACACCAACAACGATCACCAACACCGTCACTAACCCCCACCAACACCATCACTCGCAAGCACAAACACTACCACTATCACCCATCCTCCCCCACTACCACCTGCCAACCGCCACCCACAAGCACCTGCACGAACCCCCCACCCATCCACCTCCCACCCTTCCCCTGGCCACAGGCACCTGCCTTACCCTTCGTAATGAGCCTGAGAGCCGCCACCACCCGGCCGGCGCCCCACACACTTATCATCTGTGAGCCAGTCATCACACACTCACTCACCACTACCACTTGTGAGCCAGTCATCACACACTCACTCACCACTACCACTTGTGAGCCAGTCATCACACACACTCACCACTACCACTTGTGAGCCAGTCATCACACACTCACCACTACCACTTGTGAGCCAGTCATCACACACTCACTCACCACTACCACTTGTGAGCCAGTCATCACACACTCACTCACCACTACCACTTGTGAGCCAGTCATCACACACTCACTCACCACTACCACTTGTGAGCCAGTCATCACACACTCACTCACCACTACCACTTGTGAGCCAGTCATCACACACTCACTCACCACTACCACTTGTGAGCCAGTCATCACACTCACTCACCACTACCACTTGTGAGCCAGTCATCACACACTCACTCACCACTACCACTTGTGAGCCAGTCATCACACACACTCACCACTACCACTTGTGAGCCAGTCATCACACACTCACCACTACCGCTTGTGAGCCAGTCATCACACACTCACCACTACCACTTGTGAGCCAGTCATCACACACTCACCACTACCGCTTGTGAGCCAGTCATCACACACTCACCACTACCACTTGTGAGCCAGTCATCACTCACTCACCACTACCACTTGTGAGCCAGTCATCACTCACTCACCACTACCACTTGTGAGCCAGTCATCACACACTCACCACTACCACTTGTGAGCCAGTCATCACACACACTCACCACTACCACTTGTGAGCCAGTCATCACACACTCACCAATACCACTTGTGAGCCAGTCATCACACACTCACCACTACCACTTGTGAGCCAGTCATCACTCACTCACCACTACCACTTGTGAGCCAGTCATCACACACTCACTCACCACTACCACTTGTGAGCCAGTCATCACACACTCACTCACCACTACCACTTGTGAGCCAGTCATCACACACTCACCACTACCACTTGTGAGCCAGTCATCACACACTCACCACTACCACTTGTGAGCCAGTCATCACTCACACTCACCACTACCACTTGTGAGCCAGTCATCACACACTCACCAATACCACTTGTGAGCCAGTCATCACACACTCACCACTACCACTTGTGAGCCAGTCATCACACACTCACCACAACCACTTGTGTTCTCAAGTCCAACAGCGACTAGGCCCATCAGGCCATCCACTCTACTCCTGGGCCTACACAGAGACACACACACACACACAGACACACCATATAAACAGGCTTCACAAGGCGGACGTCACACTCGCCCTGTGCATCCACACGCCTCAACTCACACTCGCCCTGTGCATCCACACGCCTCAACTCACACTCGCCCTGTGCATCCACACGCCTCAACTCATACTCGCCCTGTTGGCAAGCAGGGCTCCTAATACTCGCCCTGTAGATACTTGGATCCCTAATATCCGACCTGTTACACATACAGGGACGATAGAACTCGGCCTGTGCACACATTCGGCCCCAGAACTGAAGTGTCCACAACTAGTCTCATTATCCTCATACTCTGCATCCGTCTATTTCATCCAAACTCACAAACGTCCACACGGCCCCGTGGGCATACACTATACACACACGTGATTCCCTCGGTACACCGTCTCCCTACACGCGCCTCACTCCCCTTACCCCCACCGTACGCATACCTACAACCTTCCCTGGCCTGCACACTCTAGACACGTCTCACTCCCTACCCATGTCTACCGCCCTTACATTCCCCTAGACCTAATCAATACAATCCATGGCTTAATACACTCGGGTCACCCCCAGACCTGCCTTAGACACATCTAACTCCTTCCCTCCCCGACCCAGGTTCGCTCACCCCAACTGGCCTACTCTCCCCAGGCTCTTCCTCTCTCCATGATACAAAACAAAATCCTCCTCCAGCAGGTTCTAAATGTTATTTTGCAGTGCTATTCCTCTCTCTCTCTCTCTCTCTCTCTCTCTCTCTCTCTCTCTCTCTGCCATACCTTTGTCTCTCCCCTCTTACCCTACTATTGCTTTATTTTCCCTTCCCTGACCTCTCTCGCCCCTCGGTATATACATTTTTTCCCCGTGTTTTTTATAACATTCCCTCCCTGCATTTTTCACTGCCTTTGTCCTGTTCACGTTTTTCCCCAGATCTGTTTTAAAATTCCTCACGTCCCTCGTTTATCTCCGTGTCTCATGCCACCCGTTTACCTCTCTCTCTCTCTCTCTCTCTCTCTCTCTCTCTCTCTCTCTCTCTCTCTCTCTCTCTGTTTTTGAGTGTACCAACGGGTCGGCCAAGCCATCCCATCTGGATACACGACCGGCGGCCGGTCGGTGTTCCAACGTACAAGCACCATACGACCGGTTAAATATTTGGTAACAGGGTTGCTTACCCCAACGGCCACAGGTAACAATTCCGTGTCAGAATTCCATCATTTTATGGCTGCGAGTACGTTGGCCTAACGGGACAACTTTGGCAATCCTCACCTCAACATCATGTCTATTCAACTACCTCCACAGTTGTCCGAGGTCAGAGTGCTTACTCCCTTGGAGATCAAGTCAGGCTGTCCGACGACGCAGTGGCCAGCAGAAAAATATACGTACTCTTCAATGTCTGACTCATCTAGAGGGCACTTTCTAGATACATCACATTAGCCCTGGAGACTGGTCTTCTAAACCTGCACAAAAGCTCAGTCTTGAGATCAAGCTGCACTGCTGTTCCTCCAGAGATCCGTCCGGTTTGTTTCAGGCCGCAAACCTGCGTCCCTTCCATATAACCTTGCTGGTCGGTTACACAGCACATATCTATCTCTCCACCGAGCTTTTGAAGTTCACTGGTTGGGTGGGTCGGGAACGTTTGTCTTACTTAACCAGTTGAATCTTTCAGGCCACAGATGTTTTACCGTTTTCTCTAAACTGCATCTATGGTATCATCAGGTTTTAGCGTGGATATCCTATCAAATCACTAATACCTGTCGTTGACAACTAGGAACAATTCTTGAGTTTAGTTTGAAAAACAAAAACAAAAAAAAACATACTTTCCAAGAATTTCCATGATTAAATTAGGTCACATCTCTCCCCCGCTGCACTGCTAACTACTGTTATAAGTGAGCGAATATTTGCGGGATGACTGTAAACATAGAGGAATCATTTTAAGATACTGTCCACGACAGACATCTTGTCAAAAATATCCATACAGATACATTTACCGGTTCCTTGGGGATTCCAACCCAATTATTCCAGATTCGCAAGGTTCAGAATCCTACCTGCACTCTAACAAGGAAGAGCACCAACCGGTAGTCCTGGGGCAACTTACGGAGTAACTGTGAACCGGTCGAATAAACCGACCAGCAGCCGGTTGAGCGGTCTCAGCCTACAGGACCGGCCGCAAACACTCGCAATTAACGGACTCTTTAATATGCTACTCATAATATTCATCTTGGGAGAGCCTAAAGCCACATCTCTCCCACACGTAACCCAGTTTATGATCATTAAAACGCCGATGAGCACCCACTGAAGAACACTTGCCTGGGTTCGGTCACTGAACTTCATGCTGCTCTCACACACACACACACAACCCGTTCCTTCTCTCTCTCTCTCTCTCTCTCTCTCTCTCTCTCTCTCTCTCTCTCTCTCTCTCTCTCTCTCTATCCCCCACACATCACCCTTTCATTCCTCATTTTACCGTTCGTCTGTGCACCTCCATTTCCACACTTACTCCTCACCCTTGCCTACACAACCACTCTCCTCCCTCACTTATCCCCCATCTCATATTCCACGATCTTATCCCTCAGCAGAATCTCCCCTAACAGATGGCAGTAATTCTGCTAGAGGGAGAGAGGAAACAGAGGATGCACGGGGAAAGGTGAAAAGGACGAGATAGATAGATAGATAGATAGATAGAGATAGAGATAGAGAGAGAGAGAGAGAGAGAGAGAGAGAGAGAGAGAGAGACTGCTCGAGTAAAAAAATAATACTAAAATCCTCCCACCTTGCTCTTACGTCATCAATAACCCCGTGACGTCACTCACCCACATAATGTCACTTGTTTACCTCACGCACTGGGCAGATGGGGGACCGATAATAGGCAAGGGCAAAAAATATTTACCAAAAGCGTTTCTAGAAACACTACCCCAGTGAAATAATATTACATCCCCTAACAGCCTACTTTTGCCCTCACCGTTCAAAGCCAAATTCAATGCACAACTGAAGAAAGTAAAGAACGCATAATAATATGGGATACAAAAATACGAAAATTATATACATCTTTTTAACAACGGGCTAACAACTTACCAACACCAATTACAATTCGTTTATCTTATTTCAGGCATAAAGCATTAAAAATGCACTAACGTGAAGATTTCGTTTATTTCGTTTAACGACCTTTTATATCCCCACCAAAAAAAAAAAAAATTTCCCAAGGTGCCCTCAGATGTTTCAAAGCGCCCACAGCGACGGACGCGTTACCTTCCTTCACCTTTAACCGGGCAAGCTGGGCCTCTTTTATCCCACGCGATGAATAAATGGGCCAGAATCTAGCGCAAGGGCAAACTGGACCCAGGAATAAACCCTAGTTACATGCAAACCTTACCTCGATCATGGGTAGGTCCGTAGCATCCATGGTGGCACCGTCCTCGCCCAGGTAGGACGCACTCTCCATCTCTCACGGGCTGGCAAACATGCACGTACACACTCTCTGGCGAACTCTAAAAGCTTTCTCAGGTGGAAGTTTTTCCTTGGTTCACACCTCGCGTCGTGTTGGGCACGTCTAGGCCCTGATCTTACTAGTCTCACAATAGTTCAGTCATTTACTGCGGCCTCTTGCGCTCACCTGATCAAAATACTGAGGATGAAACGGGTATTCGTTGAGGACACTAGAATTTCAATTGCTTTATAGAATAACAAAAGTAGATGATTGAATAAATAGAATACCATGTGAAGGATTCGGGGGATTCACTGAGAACCGACTGTGCGTTCTTGAACCCCTGGAGGAAAAGAAAAATATCTATCCCGAAAACCCTCTTCTATTATCATACATAAATTTCTGATATCTGCAAAATATGTAAAGACGATTGGAGGGTACAACCCAGTCGCCACGGAGCAACCAACGTAAATCTATTCATCTTTAAATGTATTTTTCCGGTACTCTGTCTTTTATCAATAGTGAATACAGTGTAAGGGGGGAAAGAGCATCTGACACATCAGTCATTTCTCTCGATTTTTATTTCATTTTGAGACTGAGCCTCTTAAATTTAACTTACAGGTAGTTCCCCTTCATACACACACGCACTATATATATATATATATATATATATATATATATATATATATATATATATATATATATATAAAGTTAATGACATTGCAACTATACTGCAATCAAAAGGAAAGTCTAGTGGGCAAATAGGCCATGAGTTCTTGAGGCATTATAAGACGACAGACATGGAAGCTGGTCGTATACAAGCAGTCATGAAGCCTAAACATTGAAAACCTTAATCATACTTTCTCATTCATCTTCGATGACTATCGCTCTGATGTGGTGTGTTAACGTTAAATTATGACAACACTTGCAGTTTCTCCAGTTGAAAATTTTCCATACGAAGTTAGATTACAACTTTTGCATCATATTGGAAATCAATACGATGTTCAACATGCGGATGCATGCATTCTCTACACAATACATACATGTGTGGGCAGGGATTGTTTATTCATATCATTTGGGCGATACCATTCTATTGGTCATCTTTGGTTAACCGAATTTACCGGATTGGCGAGAAATCTAAACGATCCCAGTAACATAAAGGGCTTAGATCTTAATTACGCGTTGCCGTTCATAGTCACAACTTGTGTGATATTTATCTGGCACGTGAAAAACATAATAATCTTTAAACAAGTGTATCTCCGAAAGTTCATCCGGCACTATTACGGTAAAAAAACACTATTCAGGTCACTCGAAACGTTTTCAAACATATCTGGCCGTACCACTGAACACCACTTCACCGATAATTTCAGCAATTACCATACAACGGTAATATGAAATAAAGTTTAAATGTCCCGTGCGCAGCTACACACACCCTACTTCTCGGGCCGCCTGTAGGAAACTGAGCGAGTCCCGCCAAAAATTTAAAAGTGCTCTCACGGACGATGTCGAGTGATGGTTTTTATTTTTCTAAAAAAAGTTTTCTCACCTTTTCACTAATTTTTTCAATGTTACAAAAATCACTGCATACTTGGGGTTTAATACATAGGCAATTCCTCTCACGTAAAGTAATTCACAGAAGCTGATGAACATAATAAGAGACATTTTAAAATACGTCCGTATATCTAATGGCGAAATTATCTCTCAGGTGGGAGCAACTGAACGAGGAAGTAGAGCCACGGTGTGATGCTGACCAGCTGAGCGGTTTATCAGTGTTACATAACATTCTGATTATTGCTGGGTCACCATCGACCTTGACCCTAATACATGCAGCTTTAAACTCCTTTACGCACCCCCACTGCACATAAAATAATAGCGAAATGTTACACCGCAAAGATTTTTAAAGTGTAAAAAATAAAACGCTGACCAATATACCTCCTTGTATAGTTTTTACCATCACGAGACATGCGGGTTCTTGGAATCTGTCAAGAACCGAAAAAGTCCACGGAAAATATTACTTTTTATCACCCCAAGCAAAGTGGGAGGCGCTGTTAGCTTAAGACGATAAACTGTCGAAAGGAATGAAGCCTAACAATCATGTTCTAAGTCAAATGTTATTCGACATTGTGTCATTTTGAGAATAATTTCACGCTGAAAATTCAGATGGTAAAAGGACAATTAAATGATGATGAGTTGGGTGGTGGTAATGGTGGCAGAGGTAGGGTATGCGGTAAATGGTGGTGAGTTAAAAATGATGAAAGTGATGCTGGTGCTTGGGTAGAGAGGGTGCCGTGTTGCCAGTATAAGTGATGTGGTAATTTAAGGCAGAGGTAAATAAAGTGGTCGGTGGTGGTTGTACGTTCTGATGGTCCCCGAGAACGAAGCAGGCATGGTGCTAGGATTAATGGCGGGTCTACGGCTGTGAGGGGTGCTCAGATGGGCTGTGGCGTTGGGATATACTGTAGGCGGCCATGGTGCTTAGGGGGCCAATGTTGGTCGTCGGGTGGGTGATAACAATGAAGCTCGGAGGAGAGGGGGTTGGGGCTGGCTGGGTGGTTCTGGTGGAGAGCTTGGGGATGATGTTTACTCAACCACATCCAGAAATAGTTCGTGAAAAACAAGAGCGGGTCAATCATTTATGATGAAGCAACATCCAACACGGAACGTTACACAGTTCGGTGAATTAACCGCCGACCTGGCAACCTCACAGGCCCAACACTGGGCTAGATCATTAACAGGATCCGACCCGCAGGGTCAGTGTCAGTGTGGTAGCATGACCAGCTGGGTCAGTGTCGTCTGGTAGAGAGAAAGCCATGGGTTGTCTACAAACTCGACCAGATCTACTTTATCTAAACCACATTCACTTCGTACGCTTGGCAAAGTTTTGTGACGGAAAACTTTGACAGCGATCTCAATTCTTAACAAATAATTCTATACGAGTAAAAAAGAAAAAAAAAACTGATAAAGAACTAGAAGTGGACAAAAATTAACTCAAACGCATTCACGGGCCGCCCAGGGTGGAGCGCATAGGTTCGAAAACTGGTTGCAGCAGTCGGTCCACAATCAACGCAGCTGTTCATCCAACCATAGGAGTTCGTCGATGAAATGGGTACCTGGCTCAGGCTAGAGTTAATGGGATGCCCTTGATTAGAGCCTAAGCTGCCTGTGCCGAGATGTATATATATTTTTTTCTCCCTGTTGCAGAGTCCGGTATAACAACACGTTCGTGGAACCGCCTGTCTCTTTCCGCATATATTCTCTCTCTCTCTCTCTCTCTCTCTCTCTCTCTCTCTCTCTCTCTCTCTCTCTCTATATATATATATATATATATATATATATATATATATATATATATATATATATATATATTTCTTTTTCTTTCATACTATTCGCCATTTCCCGCCTCAGCGAGGTAGGTATCTATCTATCTATCTATCTATCTATCTATATATATATATATATATATATATATATATATATATATATATATATGGATCTATTAAGAACCAGAACATTTGGAGACGAAAAATCTTTAAGCACATGGGTAAGACCTGGGACATAGCGATGCAATATGCCGACCTATTGATCCGATACTTAAGGGTTAGTTAACTCAAAGGCTAGATCACTGTAAAAGTGATGGGTCGTGCCGTCGTGCTCATTAAGTTCATATAGCTGTTACAGAAACTGTATTTGGTTAGGTATCCAAAGCAAGGACGGTTAGGTATGTTGAATAAACGTAGTCAGTTCATCGATTTCATTCTAAAGGGTTGTAATACGGAGCTCCAAAAACTCTCTCTCTCGCCTATTATCGTCTGCACGGCATAACTAGGAGTGGCCTGATATTTCATATGAAAAATGATCGATCCATCTTACACTTTATTCCCATTAGAGGTAAATACGGGAACACGCCCTCGACGCTCACCCACACGAATCTTCCTCACCCTATGGAACACGCCCTCGATGCTTACCCACACGAATCTTCCTCACCCTGTGTCCAATGTTCCGCAGTTGACCTCAGAGAGTCACTAGTTCAAGAAGAAAATGTAAAATCTGAAGGGGAGAAAAAAAATGTGAATTCTGTTCACTAGCATAACTGTCCGTTATGGTTTCGCCTGGGGAAAGTTGGTCTTGCCTAATGTGCGTTTCAGAAGTCTTTACGATCTGGCACGGTAGAACAGTTCCATTTATCTGATACAAAACTCTAGGCGAGTTACCATATAAAGGTAAAGAGAGATTTACCAGAGTTTGGCTGGTTTCCTTTTTTTTTTTTTACATTACGTTTTAAACCCCCCAAATGGATGTTACGGGCGGAGACTACGCCTGTAGCTTCGCTGCTCACGTACACCTTACTTCCCACCCTCACCGTCTTCAGCAGAAACACAACCTTACAGATTTTTATACGCTAGTATGAAGTGCAACCAAGCAATTCAACAGGTGGATCAAACATCTGGACACGAGTACAATATTAATCTTGAATTTATCTCTTGCGTATCGCCTACACCGAAATACCGTATGTAAGAGCATTGTTTTATGCCCTAGTAACTGCCACTGTTGCTAAGTCATAAACCACCCAATGCTGGCTGACCACACGAGTTTAAACTCCCCACACCACAAGGTCCCACCCAGGCCAGCTGGCCCACCACTCTCTCCCCGGTAACTGGTGGTCTAGAGACCTCCTTGGACCACCACTAAATCGTAAAACTGGGAGCTGGGCCAGACCAAACACTTCGCTATACTAGGTTGCCGCAATAGTTGCCACACACACACACACACACACACACCAAAACTGAGTTCTGCTTTCACATCTTTATATTTGTACAATCACTGTAGTTACTAAATTTTCGGGAAAAAAAATGGGATCACAGAAATACTTTATGTGGAAGCAGTGCAGAATCCCACTTCGAATGCGATAAACTATAACCAACTTAAGGGAAAATAGCAACACACCTCACACAGCCTACTGCTCTTAAATCGTCCATTAAAAGGGCTTGCCTCCGTGGATCTTTATTCCAATCCACTTCGTGGCCTATATGGCTTAATTCCTGATACTAAACTCCATCGCTGGAAGATAAATACCAAAACAGACATACTTCAGCGCTCCGCAAAATTTGTGATAAGAGTATATAAAATTCTTGTTGTATTCTCTGACGGCATCTCTGGGTAATACTATGTATGATTCTCCGAGGCATAAATGTGAGGGGCGCGCGTATGGTGCCGGTCAAACAAAATACCGTCAATAAAATCACATTCCCATCGAAAATCTTTCCCCACTTGCATTTGTTTGATCTTTGAGAAATGACGCTGATGGATAGTGCACCGCCGGAAAAGACTATATCTCTGAAATGGTAAATGGACAAGAAAAAAAGAAAGAAAATTATAGTGTGAACGATATGAAATGGCGAGACCTTACTCTGGGAATTATCAGGTTGAAAATCCAAGGGAGAATTACCGTAGGGGGCTAGACCGCACCTTCCTTTCATACAGCAGAGGCGGTGATGCCTTTAATGTGGTTCTGTTTTTCCCAGATATTACCATTTAAATCTTAATATTGGAGTATGACACTACGAAAAAGAGGAAAAAAATAAGAGAAAAAAAGAAAAAAACCTTATCACATCACTTGTTTGATTTTCCATCACAATTTCTCCGGCATTAGTTACCCGAGAAATGGGAACGTTCTTCCAGCATCTTTCGTGATACTACTATAAACGTTAACAAGGCGATGGGCCCAAAAGATGTTCAGACGTTCTCTCTCTTAACGATAGTAATAAAGTTGAAGTTGACTGCCTCCATGACCCTGGCAGTCGGGAGGCCTCAAACCCAAATAACCAACCGACCATAACAGCAATGAACCAACGGCGACAAACCAGTCAGCCAGCCCTGCGTAGGTTGCTGGCTGGCAAGGGCCCCCTAAGAGAATGGGAAGCGGGTGGCCCATATTTCGCCTTAGAGACGGGTATGACTAACTCCCATATGATTAAGCCCGTCATTCTGGGCTAGATGGATGGGTAGGACGGGAGAGGGGGAGTGTATTCACTCTGGAACTCTTGAAATACATGAGTTACAATGGTTAATCCCCGGCATCACGGAGGAGGTACGGGCCCTTGAACACGACGGTACGATCTTGAGAACCACATAGTATGGCCCTTGAACACGACGGTACGATCTTTGAGAACCACACAGTATGGCCCTTGAGCGCGACGGTACGATCCTCAAGTTACCGAGGTACATATCCCTTGAATACGATGGTAAGGTCCTTACACACCAGGGGAACAGCCCCTTGAGCGCGACGGTACGATCCTTGGGTATCATATCAGGTTTGACCTCTCACCAGACCACTTAAGGGTAAGGTCAAAGGTCGCACCATCATTCCAAATGGGTCACGCTGATGGGAGGAGGGGGGGATGTTCAATATATCCTGGGATTTCGAAAGCTGAATTGCCAAAGTTCTCGAAATAATTTTCGTGTAATCTTAGCGGAAGTCCTACATCAAATGACTCGACTGGATTAAACTCGTACGCCAACCAATGTAATCTTTAAATACAAATTTAGTCTATTTAGTGCTTACGTAAAACTTCCGTTCAATTTAAACTGAGATCTGTTGTAGCTAACGGTTTACAGTTACGTTAGGTTTCGAATCATTTCTTTCAGAATTATCGGGACTCAAGAAAAACCTTCTATAGGCAAACATTTTCAGCTATGGAAATTTTCAACGAACGAGTATTTAGCTACCATCACCATCTGAAGTTATTCTTTTCTTTAAGAATTAACATCTGAAGTTATTCTTTTATTTAAGAATTAACATCTGAAGTTATTCTTTTATTTAAGAATTAACATCTGAAGTTATTCTTTTATTTAAGAATTAACATCTGAAGTTATTCTTTTATTTAAGAATTAACATCTGAAGTTATTTTTTTATTTAAGAAAAGTTTGGCACCCGCATTTAAAAAGTGGCATACTCTTCGGTGAAACTTTCAGAAGAATACGTTTTTCTTTTTTTTTTTTAAGAGGGTGTTACCGGAATCGTTAACCGGTTCCCAGTTAAAGCAAGCTCGGGGACCGGAAAAGCTCAACTCACGCCAGATCTCTCGTCGCTTACACGCGCTTTAAGTACGATCTTAAGTTTAAAGTTAAATGCTAGGCTTCAGCAGGTGTTTGGTTTTAGGTTTTTCACACTTTCCGTTTGGTTGAAAACCACTGGCGACGAACGACAAGATGAGGTATCGTACAAAATTGCGAGATCTCGCGTGATTTCCATTCTCCCGGTGCCCGAGGCCAGCAGAAATCGGGGACCGGCTTCTGCTGCTACTGGTTCCGTACGAGACAATGCATTTTGACATTTCCTCACAATACCATCTACACGAGTGATCCCTCCTATATTTCAACCTTTTTTTTCTTTCGCTGATCTTTTTAGTGGAAAGGTTACTGACAAGAAAAAAAAATGTTGAGAATTCGAGCGTTTAGTTACAGATACTAAAAGCAACATTCTTTTTTTTCTTTCACGCTGGAAAACGAAAAAAGGACGCAGTTTACCACGCAAACCCGTTTTCTTTCGTAAACATTTTTAAGTTAACTCAAAAACGGAGGCGTGACCCAGAGGTTTATATAATGACGTGACCTCCGACTCGACTCTGAAGACTCAAGTAAAAGGTCAGGCCATTACATCCAAAAAGGGGGTCGTTACGTCGTATGCCGTGCTCAAGAGGTTAAAGATCAATAAACCAATCACGTCTCTGATCAGCCAATTGTCTCAAATGTACCGATTACGTAGAGGGCGTGGGTGCCTGATGCGCGACGACTGGTACTAATGACTGGCGTTATCCGTTCGCTCCTCCGACCCGCTTTGGTCGCCGAGCCGAGACGCTGATGCGGTGATCTGGTGGGGCGCTAATCTGAGGCGGTGGAGCGAAATGGTTACTTGAGACAGCGGAATGAGATGATCAGGGCAAGGCTAGTCGGATACGCCACCTTCACACGCCGATTGGAAACGCAGTGGGGGGGGGGTGTACCGGGACCGTCCCGGACGGAACGCTGGTCCAGGGCCTGGGACACTGGCTTGGGACGTCGGACGCTGGTTGAGGGACATCGGTCTGGGACGTCAGTCTGGGACTCTGGTTGAGGGACATAGGTCTAGGACATTAGCCTGTGCTTGGGACACTATGCCTGGGACGCTAGTCCGGTACCCTGGTCCGGGGGTGCTGGACTGAGACGCTAGCCTGGGACACTGGCTCGGGACGATGGTCCTGAGTTACTCAGAGACCACAGAGACCCGAGGTCCAAGCGAGGTGGTCCTGCTGGCCTTAACGCGACTGAAGAAGGTGCTCGCCGGGAGCGCAAGCTTGAGAAACTCGTTGATGGTCTGGGAGGCTGATCAGAAAAACTGGTCTGGGACACTGGCCTAGGACAACGGTCTAGGACACTGGTCTAGGACAACTTTCTAGGACACTGGTCTAGGACAACGGTCTAGGACACTGGTCTAGGACAACGGTCTAGGACACTGGTCTAGGACAATGGTCTGGGACACTGGCCTAGGACAACAGTCAGGGACACTGGCCTAGGACAACGGTCTAGGACACTGGCCTAGGACAACGGTCTGGGATACTGGCCTAGGACAACGGTCTAGGACAACGGTCTAGGACAATGGTCTAGGACAGTAGTAGCCTTGGACCTCTGGCCTGGAACCCTCGCCTCCTGACATAAGATGCTCCTTAAAGATACTCTGCTGAAGAAGAGATTCCTCAGACGACTCTCTCCGCTCGGCCGAAGACACCGGTGAGACACAATGGCGCGACTTTTCTCCTCTTTAATAAAGACGGACGCGAGAGAGAGAGAGAAGCCTCCATTACTGAGATCCACACTAGTGAGACACATTAACCGAGGCGCATTATTTTACACGGGAATCAGTGAGCCGAGCGGGGGCACGTTAGTAAGACTCTACACGATGATCTCGCCAGCAAGAGAGGACGCCACAGACCAGACTGAAGAAATACGCACTAGAGGGAGGGAGGGAGGGAGTCTCTGCTGGCACGGGTGGATGCAAGCCACTCACTTCACCCAAGACGGACGCTAGAGACTCGGAGACTTTATCTAAGGTGGACACTCGACAGACTTTACCCAAGACGTATACACTGGAGACTCGGAGACTTTATCCAAGGTGGCCGCTCGAAAGACTTTACCCAAGACGTACGCTGGAGATTTGGAGACTTTATCCAAGGTGGCCGCTCGAAAGACTTTACCCAAGACGGACGCTGGAGACTTGGAGACTTTAAGGTGGACGCAAGAGAGCCTTTACCCAAGACGGACGCTGGAGAGACCTGAACAAACACTGGAGACTGCAGTGACTACACTTACAGACATCCGTACTAGAGACCGAGCTTAAAAGGGGCAAACATTAGCCAGTACTAATCTTACATGGAACAGATGACACCAACAATCGTACCTACAGGTCACTCTATGACATCTGCCCTGATCCTTGGGGTCTGGTCAAGGTCCAAGCAAACGTACTAAGGGTCGCACCGTCATGTTGTCTGGCTTAACCATGGAAGTTGTCTTGGAAATGTCCACACCTCCAGCCTTCATTCGCTAGTGTGTCGGCTCCCGCACAAGCCTCGATCGTGTACAAGTCTCACACTGCTCCCCTGTACACCCTCTTCGCGCCAGCTCCTGTATATGTCCCGTGTGAGCCGCCGTACGCTCCTCGAGATAGCCATCTGCCTAGCACCACCTCGACAACGGATATAACACACAGGGGCGAAGCAGGAGGAGAGAGAGAGAGAGAGAGAGAGAGAGAGAGAGAGAGAGAGAGAGAGAGAGAGAGAGAGAGAGAGAGAGAGAGAGAGACTGCATGATTAACACGGACGTGTGACAGCCAGATAGGCTATCACACCTCGACGGGTGGGGAGCTAGACCCTCCCCTTGGCCAGAGTGTGTAGGAGAGACACACTGGAGTGCTGTATCTTAAGACGCGGACATGAAGGGTTAGATTAAGGGGTTCTGAAGGCCATAGATAT
The DNA here is from genome assembly GCF_036320965.1 of Panulirus ornatus. Taxonomy (NCBI): domain Eukaryota; kingdom Metazoa; phylum Arthropoda; class Malacostraca; order Decapoda; family Palinuridae; genus Panulirus; species Panulirus ornatus. The sequence continues at coordinate 18,340,252 of NC_092291.1, forward strand.
TAGGCCAACTGTAAAGATACCTAGAACGGGTTTCGGTAATAATGGCATAGTCTTCATGGTCGCACCAACCCAGGT